>NC_134354.1:783950544-784230376 GCF_048569485.1 Anomaloglossus baeobatrachus | reverse complement strand
CAGCTACAATATAGACAACCGGCCTGTAACACCGACTACAGGAGAGAGAAGAGCAGCTACAATATGGAAGACCGGCCTGTAACACCGACTACAGGAGAAGAAAAGCAGCTACACTGTAGAGACCGGCCTGTAACACCGACTACAGGACAAAAGAGCTGCTACATTGTAGAGACCGGCCTGTAACACCGACTACAGGACAAAAGAGCTGCTACGATTGTAGAGACCGGCCTGTAACACCCGCACTACAGGGTAGAAGAGCTGCTACAATGTAGAGCCAGCTTGAAACACCGACTACAGGAGAGAAGAGCTGCTACAATGTAGAGATCGGCCTGTAACACCGACTACAGGGAGAGACAGAGCAGGTACAATATAGAGACCGGCCTGTAACACCGACTACAGGAGAGAAGAGCAAGGTACAATATAGAGACCGGCCTGTAACACCGACTACAGGACAGAAGAGCTGCTACATTGCTAGAGACCGGCCTGTAACACCGACTACAGGAGAGAAGAGCAGCTTACCAATGTAGACACCGGCCTGTAACACCGACTACAGGAGAGAAGAGCTGCTACAATGTAAAGACGGCCCTGTAACACCGACTACAGGAGAGAAGAGCTGCCTACAATGTAGACACCGGCCTGTAACACCGACTACAGGAGAGAAGAGCTGCTACAATGTAAAGACCGGCTGTAACACCGACTACAGGAGAGAAGAGCTGCTACAATGTAGACACCGGCCTGTAACACCGACTACAGGAGAGAAGAGCTGCTACAATGTAGAGACCGGCTTGAAACACCGACTACAGGAGAGAAGAGCCGCTGCAATGTAGAGACCGGGCCTGTAATATCGACTACAGGAGAGAAGAGCCGCTACAATGTAAAGACCGGCTGTAACACCGACTACAGGAGAGAAGAGCAGCTAAATTGTAGAGACCGGCCTGTAACACCGAATACAAGAGAGAAGAGCCGCTACAATGTATGAGACCGGCCTGTAACACCGACTAGAGTGAGAGAAGAGCTGCTACAAAGTAGAGCACCGGCCTTGTAACACCGACTACAGGAAGAGAAAAGCAGCTACAATATAGAGACCCTGCCTGTAACACCGACTACAGGAGAGAGAAGAGCCGATACAATATGTAGAGACCAGTCTGTAACACCGACTACAGGAGAGAAGAACAGCTACACTGTAGAGAACGCGGCTTGTAACACCGACTATAGGAGAGAAGAGCTGCTATAATGTAGATGACTGGCCTGTAACACCGACTACAGGAGAGAATAGCAGCTACAATATAGAAACCGGCCTGTAACACCGACTACAGGAGAGAAGAGCAGCTACAATATGGAGACCGGCCTGTAACACCGACTACAGGAGAAAAGCAGCTACACTGTAGAGACCGGCCTGTAACACCGACTACAGGACAAAAGAGCTGCTACATTGTAGAGACCGGCCTGTAACAGCCGACTACAGGGGTAGAAGAGCTGCTACAATGTAGAGACCAGCTTGAAACACCGACTACAGGAGAGAAGAGCTGCTACAATGTAGAGATCGGCCTGTAACACCGACTACAGGAGAGAAGAGCAGGTACAATATAGAGACCCGGCCTGTAACACCGACTACAGGAGAGAAGAGCAGGTACAATATAGAGACCGGCCTGTAACACCGACTACAGGACAGAAGAGCTGCTACATTGTAGAGACCGGCCTGTAACACCGACTACAGGGAGAGAAGAGCAGCTACAATGTAGACACCGGCCTGTAACACCGACTACAGGAGAGAAGAGCTGCTACAATGTAAAGACCGGCTGTAACACCGACTACAGGGAGAGAAGAGCTGCTACAATGTAGACACGGCCTGTAACACCGACTACAGGAGAGAAGAGCTGCTACAATGTAAAGAACGGCCTGTAACACCGACTACAGGAGAGAAGAGCTGCTACAATGTAGACACCGGCCTGTAACACCGACTACAGGAGAGAAGAGCTGCTACAATGTAAAGACCGGCCTGTAACAACCGAGTACAGGAGAGAAGAGCTGCTACAATGTAGACACCGGGCCTGTAACACCGACTACAGGAGAGAAGAGCTGCTACAATGTAGAGACCGGCTTGAAACACCGACTACAGGAGAGAAGAGCCGCTGCAATGTAGAGACCGGCCTGTAATATCGACTACCAGGAAGAGAAGAGCCGCTACAATGTAAAGACCGCCTGTAACACCGACTACAGGAGAGAAGAGCAGCTAAATGTAGAGACCGGCCTGTAACACCGAATACAAGAGAGAAGAGCCGCTACAATGTAGAGACCGGCCTGTAACGACCGACTAGAGGAGAGAAGAGCTGCTACAAAGTAGAGACCGGCCTGTAACACCGACTACAGGAAGAGAAAAGCAGCTACAATATAGAGACCTGCCCTGTAACACCGACTACAGGAGGAGAAGAGCCGATACAATATGTAGAGACCAGTCTGTAACACCGACTACAGGAGAGAAGAAACAGCTACACTGTAAGAGACCGGGCTTGTAACACCGACTATAGGAGAGAAGAGCTGCTATAATGTAGAGACTGGCCTGTAACACCGACTACAGGAGAGAATAGCAGCTACAATATAGAAACCGGCCTGTAACACCGACTACAGGAAGAGAAGAGCAGCTACAATATGGAGACCGGCCCTGTAACACCGACTACAGCAGAGAAAAGCAGCTACACTGTAGAGACCGGCCTGGTAACACCGACTACAGGACAAAAGAGCTGCTACATTGTAGAGACCGGCCCTGTAACACCGACTACAGGGTAGAAGAGCTGCTACAATGTAGAGACCAGCTTGAAACACCGACTACAGGAGAGAAAGAGCTGCTACAATGTAGAGATCGGACTGTAACACCGACTACAGGAGAGAAGAGCAGGTACAATATAGAGACCGGCCTGTAACACCGACTACAGGAGAGAAGAGCAGGTACAATATAGAGACCGGCCTGTAACACCGACTACAGGACAGAAGAGCTGCTACATTGTAGAGACCGGCCTGTAATATCGACTACAGGGAGAGTAAGAGCAGCTACAATGGTAGACACCGGCCTGTAACACCGACTACAGGAGAGAAGAGCTGCTACAATGTAAAGGACCGGCCTGTAACACCGACTACAGGAGAGAAGAGCTGCTACAATGTAGACACCGGCCTGTAACACCGACTACAGGAGAGAAGAGCTGCTACAATGTAAAGACCGGCCTGTAACACCGACTACAGGAGGAGAAGAGGCTGCTACAATGTAGACACCCGGCATGTAACACCGACTACAGGAGAGAAGAGCTGCTACAATGGTAGAGACCGGCTTGAAACACCGACTACAGGAGAGAAGAGCCGCTGCAATGTAGAGACCGGCCTGTAATATCGACTACAGGAGAGAAGAGCCTCTACAATGTAAAGACCGGCCTGTAACACCGACTACAGGAGAGAAGAGCAGCTAAATGTAGAGACCGGCCTGTAACACCGAATACAAGAGAGAAGAGCCGCTACAATGTAGAGACCGGCCTGTAACACCGACTAGAGGAGAGAAGAGCTGCTACAAAGTAGAGACTAGCCTGTAACACCGACGACAGGAGAGAAGAGCGCTACAATGTAGAGACAAGCCTGTAACACCGACTACAGGGGAGAAGAGCCACTACAATGTAGAGACCGGCCTGTAACACTGACTACAGGAGAGAAGAGCTGTTACAATGTAGAGACCGGCCTGTAACACCGACTACAGGAGAGAAGAGCATCTACAATGTAGAGACCGGCCTGTAACACCGACTACAGGAGAGAAGAGCTGTTACAATGTAGAGACCGGCCTGTAACACCGACTACAGAAGAGAAGAGGCGATACAATGTAGAGATCGGCCTGTAATATCGACTACAGGAGAGAAGAGCCGCTACAATGTAGAGACCGGCCTGTAACACCGGCTACAGGAAGAGGAAGAGCATCTACAATGTAGAGACCGGCCTGTAACACCGACGACAGGAGAGAAGAGCTGTTACAATGTAGAGACTGGCCTGTAACACCGACTACAGGAGAGAAGAGAAGCTACAATGTAGAGACCGGCCTGTAACACCGACTAGAGGAGAGAGAAGAGCCGCTACAATGTAGAGACCGGCCTGTAACACCGACTACAGGAGAGAAGAGCCGCTACAATGTAGAGACCGGCCTGTAACACTCGACTACAGGGGAGAAGAGCCGCTACAATGTAGAGACCCGGCCTGTAACACCGACTACAGGGGGAGAAGAGCCGCTACAATCTAGAGACCGGCCTGTAACACCGACTACAGGAGAGAAGAGCTGCTACAATGTAGAGACCGGCCTGTAACACTGATTATTGGGGAGGTTTTCTCCTTTTTCTTGTGGTGGTGCTGCCCGCTGGTCTCCGGTCTCTATTGCCCTCTGATTTTTCTCACTTTTTCATCCCCTTTTTGATGTGCTTTGCTGTCATTTGTCTCTGCGGGGGGGGGGGGGGGGGGGGGGGGGGGATGTGGAGCCCAAGTGTTTAGTCACCTCTGTGAAATGCTAAGTTGAAGAACAAGAGATTTGCTTTCTAATGAGTCCATAGGAGGCCTGGCAGCCGAGCAAAGAGATTCCATCACCACGGGACCCCCCAGAGAAACAGGACACAAAGCGCCCCCCACCTCATGTATTCTGCAAATAAACTCTCACTGCATTCAATGTACGGCTCCATAATGAAAAAACCACCACAAATGTAACGGACCAGAAGAAAGGAAGACACCAGAAAATATCATCCGGGCAATAACATTATCTGAAGACAGCACCTTATCATGTATCTCTGTATACAGGGAGCTCCCCCTAGTGGTGGCTGCAGACAGGATCTTATCATGTATCTCTGTATACAGGGAGCTCCCCCTAGTGGTGGCTGCAGACAGGATCTTATCATGTATCTCTGTGTATACAGGGAGCTCCCCCTAGTGGTGGCTGCAGACAGGATCTTATCATGTATCTCTGTATACAGGGAGCTCCCCCTAGTGGTGGCTGCAGACAGGATATTATCATGTATCTCTGTATACAGGGAGCTCCTCCTAGTGGTGGCTGCAGACAGGGTCTTATCATGTATCTCTGTATACAGGGAGCTCCCCCTAGTGGTGGCTGCAAACAGGATCTTAATCATGTATCTCTGTATACAGGGAGCTTCCCCTAGTGGTGGCTGCAGGACAGGATCTTATCATGTATCTCTGTATACAGGGAGCTCCCCCTAGTGGTGGCTGCAGGCAGGATCTTATCATGTATGTCTGTATACAGGGAGCTCCCCTAGTGGTGGCTGCAGACAGGATCTTATCATGTATCTCTGTATACAGGGAGCTCCCCCTAGTGGTGGCTGCAGACAGAATCTTATCATGTATCTCTGTATACAGGGAGCTCCTCCTAGTGGTGGCTGCAGACAGGATCTTATCATGTATCTCTGTATACAGGGAGCTCCCCCTAGTGGTGGCTGCAGACAGAATCTTATCATGTATCTCTGTATACAGGGAGCTTCCCCTAGTGGTGGCTGCAGACAGGATCTTATTATGTATCTCTGTATACAGGGGGCTCCCTCTAGTGGTGGCTGCAGACAGGATCTTATCATGTATCTCTGTATACAGGGAGCTCCCCCTAGTGGTGGCTGCAGACTGGATCTTATCATGTATCTCTGTATACAGGGAGCTCCCCCTAGTGGTGACTGCAGACAGGATCTTATCATGTATCTCTGTATACAGGGAGCTCCCCCTAGTGGTGGCTGCAGACAGAATCTTATCATGTATCTCTGTATACAGGGAGCTCCCCCTAGTGGTGGCTGCAGACAGGATCTTGTCATGTATCTCTGTATACAGGGACCTCCCCCTAGTGGTGGCTGCAGACAGGATCTTATCATGTATCTCTGTATACAGGGAGCTCCCCCTAGTGGTGGCTGCAGACAGGATCTTATCATGTATCTCTGTATACAGGGAGCTCCCCCTAGTGGTGGCTGCAGACAGAATCTTATCATGTATCTCTGTATACAGGTAGCTTCCCCTAGTGGTGGCTGCAGACAGGATCTTATCATCTATCTCTGTATACAGGGAGCTCCCCCTAGTGGTGACTACAGACAGGATCTTATCATGTATCTCTGTATACAGGGAGCTCCCCCTAGTGGTGGCTGCAGACAGGATCTTATCATGTATCTCTGTATACAGGGGAGCTCCTCTAGTGGTGGCTGCAGACAGGATCTTATCATGTATCTCTGTATACAGGGAGCTCCCCCTAGTGGTGGCTGCAGACAGGATGTTATCATGTATCTCTGTATACAGGGAGCTCCCCCTAGTGGTGACTGCAGACAGGAGCTTATCATGTATCTCTGTATACAGGGAGCTCCCCCTAGTGGTGGCTGCAGACAGGATGTTATCATGTATCTCTGGTATACAGGGAGCTCCCCCTAGTGGTGACTGCAGACAGGATCTTATCATGTATCTCTGTATACAGGGAGCTTCCCCTAGTGGTGGCTGCAGACAGGATCTTATCATGTATCTCTGTATACAGGGAGCTCCCCCAAGTGGTGGCTGCAGACAGGATCTTATCATGTATCTCTGTATACAGGGAGCTTCCCCCTAGTGGTGGCTGCAGACAGGATCTTATCATGTATCTATGTATACAGGGAGCTCCCCCTAGTGGTGACTACAGACAGGATCTTATCAAGTATCTCTGTATACAGGGAGCTTCCCCTAGTGGTGGCTGCAGGACAGGATCTTATCATGTATCTCTGTATACAGGGAGCTCCTCTAGTGGTGGCTGCAGACAGGATCTTATCATGTATCTCTGTATACAGGGAGCTCCCCCTAGTGTGGTGGCTGCAGACAGGATCTTATCATGTATCTCTGTATACAGGGAGCTCCCCCTAGTGGTGACTGCAGACAGGAGCTTATCATGTATCTCTGTATACAGGGAGCTCCCCCTAGTGGTGGCTGCAGACAGGATGTTATCATGTATCTCTGTATACAGGGAGCTCCCCCTAGTGGTGACTGCAGACAGGATCTTATCATGTATCTCTGTATACAGGGAGCTTCGCCCTAGTGGTGGGCTGCAGACAGGATCTTATCATGTATCTCTGTATACAGGGAGCTCCCCCTAGTGGTGGCTGCAGACAGGATCTTATCATGTATCTCTGTATACAGGGAGCTCCCCCTAGTGGTGGCTGCAGACAGGATCTTATCATGTATCTCTGTATACAGGGAGCTACCCCTAGTGGTGACTGCAGACAGGATCTTATGTATCTCTGTATACAGGGAGCTCCCCCTAGTGGTGGCTGCAGGCAGGATCTTATCATGTATCTCTGTATACAAGGAGCTCCCTCCTAGTGGTGGCTGCAGACAGGATCTTATCATGTATCTCTGTATACAGGGAGCTCCCCCTAGTGGTGGCTGCAGACAGGATCTTATCATGTATCTCTGTATACAGGGAGCTCCCCCTAGTGGTGGCTGCAGACAGGATCTTATCATGTATCTCTGTATACAGGGAGCTCCCCCTACTGGTGGCTGCAGACAGGATCTTATCATGTATCTCTGTATACAGGGAGCTCCCCCTAGTGGTGGCTGCAGACAGGATCTTATCATGTATCTGTGTATACAGGGAGCTCCCCCTAGTGGTGGCTGCAGACAGGATCTTATCATGTATCTGTGTATACAGGGAGCTTCCCCCTAGTGGTGACTGCAGACAGGATCTTATCATGTATCTCTGTATACAGGGAGCTCCCTCCAGTGGTGGCTGCAGGCAGGATCTTATCATGTATCTCTGTATACAAGGAGCTACCCCTAGTGGTGGCTGCAGACAGGATCTTATCATGTATCTCTGTATACAGGGAGCTCCCCCTAGTGGTGGCTGCAGACAGGATCTTAGCATGTATCTCTGTATACAGGGAGCTCCCCCTAGTGGTGGCTGCAGACAGGATCTTATCATGTATCTGTGTATACAGGGAGCTTCCCCTAGTGGTGACTGCAGACAGAATCTTATCATGTATCTCTGTATACAGGGAGCTACCCCTAGTGGTGACTGCAGACAGGATCTTATGTATCTCTGTATACAGGGAGCTCCCTCCAGTGGTGGCTGCAGACAGGATCTTATCATGTATCTCTGTATACAGGGAGCTCCCCCTAGTGGTGGCTGCAGACAGGATCTTATCATGTATCTCTGTATACAGGGAGCTCCCCCTAGTGGTGACTGTAGACATGATCTTATCATGTATCTCTGTATAAAGGGAGCTCCCCCTAGTGGTGACTGTAGACAGGAACTTATCATGTATCTCTGTATACAGGGAGCTCCCCCTAGTGGTGGATGCAGACAGGATCTTATCATGTATCTCTGTATACAGGGAGCTCCCTCTAGTGGTGACTGTAGACAGGATCTTATCATGTACCTCTGTATACAGGGAGCTCCCACTAGTGGTGGCTGCAGACAGGATCTTATCATGTATCTCTGTATACAGGGAGCTCCTCCTAGTGGTGACTGTAGACAGGATCTTATCATGTATCTCTGTATACAGGGAGCTCCCCCTAGTGGTGACTGTAGACAGGATCTTATCATGTATCTCTGTATACAGGGAGCTCCCCCTAGTGGTGACTGCAGACAGGATCTTATCATGTATCTCTGTATACAGGGAGCTCCCCCTAGTGGTGGCTGCAGACAGGATCTTACCATGTATCTCTATATACAAGGAGCTCCCCCTAGTGGTGGCTGCAGACAAGATCTTATCATGTATCTCTGTATACAGGGAGATCCCCCTAGTGGTGACTGTAGACAGGATCTTATCATGTATCTCTGTATACAGGGAGCTCCCCCTAGTGGTGGCTGCAGACAGGATCTTATCATGTATCTCTGTATACAGGGAGCTCCTCCTAGTGGTGACTGTAGACAGGATCTTATCATGTATCTCTGTATACAGGGAGCTCCCCCTAGTGGTGGCTGCAGACAGGATCTTATCATGCATCTCTGTATACAGGGAGCTCCCCCTAGTGGTGGCTGCAGACAGGATCTTATCATGTATCTCTGTATACAGGGAGCTCCCCCTAGTGGTGGCTGCAGACAGGATCTTATGTATCTCTGTATACAGGGAGCTTCCCCTAGTGGTGGCTGCAGACAGCATCTTATCATGTATCTCTGTATACAGGGAGCTCCCCCTAGTGGTGGCTGCAGACAGGATCTTATCATGTATCTCTGTATACAGGGAGCTCCTCCTAGTGGTGGCTGCAGACAGGATCTTATGTATCTCTGTATACAGGGAGCTCCCCCTAGTGGTGGCTGCAGACAGCATCTTATCATGTATCTCTGTATACAGGGAGCTCCTCCTAGTGGTGGCTGCAGACAGGATCTTATCATGTATCTCTGTATACAGGGAGCTTCCCCTAGTGGTGGCTGCAGACAGCATCTTATCATGTATCTCTGTATACAGGGAGCTTCCCCTAGTGGTGGCTGCAGACAGCATCTTATCATGTTTCTCTGTATACAGGGAGCTTCCCCTAGTGGTGGCTGCAGACAAGACCCTATCATGTATCTCTGTATACAGGGAGCTCCCCCTAGTGGTGGCTGCAGACAGGATCTTATCATGTATCTCTGTATACAGGGAGCTCCCCCTAGTGGTGGCTGCAGACAGGATCTTATCATGTATCTCTGTATACAGGGAGCTCCCCCTAGTGGTGGCTGCAGACAGGATCTTATCATGTATCTCTGTATACAGGGAGCTCCCCCTAGTGGTGGCTGCAGACAGGATCTTATCATGTATCTCTGTATACAGGGAGCTCCCCCTAGTGGTGGCTGCAGACAGGATCTTATCATGTATCTCTGTATACAGGGAGCTCCCCCTAGTGGTGGCTGCAGACAGGATCTTATCATGTATCTCTGTATACAGGGAGCTCCCCCTAGTGGTGGCTGTAGACAGGATCTTATCATGTATCTCTGTATACAGGGAGCTCCTCCTAGTGGTGGCTGCAGACAGGATCTTATCATGTATCTCTGTATACAGGGAGCTTCCCCTAGTGGTGGCTGCAGACAGCATCTTATCATGTATCTCTGTATACAGGGAGCTCCCCCTAGTGGTGGCTGCAGACAGGATCTTATCATGTTTCTCTGTATACAGGGAGCTTCCCCTAGTGGTGGCTGCAGACAAGACCCTATCATGTATCTCTGTATACAGGGAGCTCCCCCTAGTGGTGGCTGCAGACAGGATCTTATCATTTATCTCTGTATACAGGGAGCTCCCCCTAGTGGTGGCTGCAGACAGGATCTTATCATGTATCTCTGTATACAGGGAGCTCCCCCTAGTGGTGGCTGTAGACAGGATCTTATCATGTATCTCTGTATACAGGGAGCTCCTCCTAGTGGTGGCTGCAGACAGGATCTTATGTATCTCTGTATACAGGGAGCTTCCCCTAGTGGTGGCTGCAGACAGCATCTTATTATGTATATCTGTATACAGGGAGCTCCCCCTAGTGGTGGCTGCAGACAGGATCTTATCATGTTTCTCTGTATACAGGGAGCTCCCCCTAGTGGTGGCTGCAGACAGGATCTTATCATGTATCTCTGTATACAGGGAGCTCCCCCTAGTGGTGGCTGCAGACAGGATCTTATCATGTATCTCTGTATACAGGGAGCTCCCCCTAGTGGTGACTGCAGACAGGATCTTATCATGTATCTCTGTATACAGGGAGCTCCCCCTAGTGGTGACTGCAGACAGAATCTTATCATGTATCTCTGTATACAGGGAGCTCCCCCTAGTGGTGGCTGCAGACAGGATCTTATCATGTATCTTTGTATACAGGGAGCTCCTCCTAGTGGTGGCTGCAGACAGGATCTTATCATGTATCTCTGTATACAGGGAGCTCCCCCTAGTGGTGGCTGCAGACAGGATCTTATCGTGTATCTCTGTATACAGGGAGCTCCCCCTAGTGGTGGCTGCAGACAGGATCTTATCATGCATCTCTGTATACAGGGAGCTCCCCCTAGTGGTGGCTGCAGACAGGATCTTATCATGTATCTCTGTATACAGGGAGCTCCCCCTAGTGGTGGCTGCAGACAGGATCTTATCATGTATCTCTGTATACAGGGAGCTCCCCCTAGTGGTGGCTGTAGACAGGATCTTATCATGTATCTCTGTATACAGGGAGCTCCTCCTAGTGTTGACTGCAGACAGGGTCTTATCATGTATCTCTGTATACAGGGAGCTCCTCCTAGTGGTGGCTGCAGACAGGATCTTATGTATCTCTGTATACAGGGAGCTTCCCCTAGTGGTGGCTGCAGACAGCATCTTATCATGTATCTCTGTATACAGGGAGCTCCCCCTAGTGGTGGCTGCAGACAGGATCTTATCATGTATCTCTGTATACAGGGAGCTCCTCCTAGTGGTGGCTGCAGACAGGATCTTATCATGTATCTCTGTATACAGGGAGCTTCCCCTAGTGGTGGCTGCAGACAGCATCTTATCATGTTTCTCTGTATACAGGGAGCTTCCCCTAGTGGTGGCTGCAGACAAGACCCTATCATGTATCTCTGTATACAGGGAGCTTCCCCTAGTGGTGGCTGCAGACAGCATCTTATCATGTTTCTCTGTATACAGGGAGCTTCCCCTAGTGGTGGCTGCAGACAAGACCCTATCATGTATCTCTGTATACAGGGAGCTCCCCCTAGTGGTGGCTGCAGACAGGATCTTATCATGTATCTCTGTATACAGGGAGCTCCCCCTAGTGGTGGCTGCAGACAGGATCTTATCATGTTTCTCTGTATACAGGGAGCTTCCCCTAGTGGTGGCTGCAGACAAGACCCTATCATGTATCTCTGTATACAGGGAGCTCCCCCTAGTGGTGGCTGCAGACAGGATCTTATCATTTATCTCTGTATACAGGGAGCTCCCCCTAGTGGTGGCTGCAGACAGGATCTTATCATGTATCTCTGTATACAGGGAGCTCCCCCTAGTGGTGGCTGTAGACAGGATCTTATCATGTATCTCTGTATACAGGGAGCTCCTCCTAGTCGTGGCTGCAGACAGGATCTTATGTATCTCTGTATACAGGGAGCTTCCCCTAGTGGTGGCTGCAGACAGCATCTTATTATGTATATCTGTATACAGGGAGCTCCCCCTAGTGGTGGCTGCAGACAGGATCTTATCATGTTTCTCTGTATACAGGGAGCTCCCCCTAGTGGTGGCTGCAGACAGGATCTTATCATGTATCTCTGTATACAGGGAGCTCCCCCTAGTGGTGGCTGCAGACAGGATCTTATCATGTATCTCTGTATACAGGGAGCTCCCCCTAGTGGTGACTGCAGACAGGATCTTATCATGTATTTTTGTATACAGGGAGCTCCCCCTAGTGGTGGCTGCAGACAGGATCTTATCATGTATCTCTGTATACAGGGAGCTCCCCCTAGTGGTGGCTGCAGACAGGATCTTATCATATATCTCTGTATACAGGGAGCTCCCCCTAGTGGTGGCTGCAGACAGGATCTTATCATGTATCTCTGTATACAGGGAGCTCCCCCTAGTGGTGGCTGTAGACAGGATCTTATCATGTATCTCTGTATACAGGGAGCTCCTCCTAGTGGTGGCTGCAGACAGGATCTTATGTATCTCTGTATACAGGGAGCTTCCCCTAGTGGTGGCTGCAGACAGCATCTTATCATGTATCTCTGTATACAGGGAGCTCCCCCTATTGGTGGCTGCTGACAGTATCTTATCATGTATCTCTGTAGACAGGGAGCTCCCCCTAGTGGTGGCTGCAGACAAGACCCTATCATGTATCTCTGTATACAGGGAGCTCCCCCTATTGGTGGCTGCAGACAGGATCTTATCATGTATCTCTGTATGCAGGGATCTCCCCCTAGTGGTGGCTGCAGACAGGATCTTATCATGTATCTCTGTATACAGGGAGCTCCCCCTAGTGGTGGCTGCAATCAGGATCTTATCATGTATCTCTGTATACAGGGAGCTCCCCCTAGTGGTGACTGCAGACAGGATCTTATCATGTATCTCTGTATACAGGGAGCTCCCCCTAGTGGTGGCTGCAATCAGGATCTTATCATGTATCTCTGTATACAGGGAGCTCCCCCTAGTGGTGGCTGCAGACAGGATCTTACCATGTATCTCTGTATACAGGGAGCTCCCCCTAGTGGTGGCTGCAGACAGGATCTTATCATGTGTCTTTGTATACAGGGAGCTCCCCCTAGTGATGGCTGCAGACAGGATCTTATCATGTGTCTTTGTATACAGGGAGCTCCCCCTAGTGGTGACTGTAGACAGGATCTTATCATGTGTCTTTGTATACAGGGAGCTCCCCCTAGTGGTGACTATAGACAGGATCTTATCATGTATCTCTGTATACAGGGAGCTCCCCCTAGTGGTGACTGTAGACAGAATCATTTCATGTGTCTTTGTATACAGGGAGCACCCCCTAGTGGTGACTGCAGACAGGATCTTATCATGTATCTCTGTATACAGGGAGCTCCCCCTAGTGGTGGCTGCAGACAGGAGCTTATCATGTATCTCTGTATACAGGGAGCTCCCCCTAGTGGTGGCTGCAGACAGGAGCTTATCATGTATCTCTATATACAGGGAGCTCCCTCTAGTGGTGGCTGCAGACAGAATCATTTCATGTGTCTTTGTATACAGGGAGCTCCCCCTAGTGGTGGCTGCAGACAGGATCTTATCATGTATCTCTGTATACAGGGAGCTTCCCCTAGTGGTGGCTGCAGACAGGATCTTATCATGTATCTCTGTATACAGGGAGCTCCCCCTAGTGGTGGCTGCAGACAGGATCTTATCATGTATCTCTGTATACAGGGAGCTCCCCCTAGTGGTGGCTGCAGACAGGATCTTATCATGTATCTCTGTATACAGGGAGCTCCCCCTAGTGGTGGCTGCAGACAGAATCATTTCATGTGTCTTTGTATACAGGGATATTATCACAAATGTTGCAATCACAGAGTTATCATGAAATGTAGCTATAATCGTGAATGATACTTCATTAAATCTTCATGGCACAATAGTGTGTGTCCTCCTCGGCTCTGCAGCACTTCCCACCACCTCTGTGCTGTGACGTATGATGGAGAGGTGCAGTTTACACCAGGTGCGTCCTTCTCCCTGCGGAGACACGCGGCAGACCTATACTTGTAAGGACAGCTGCTCCCAATGTCTCCTTCATGTAATCAGTTTTGCAGGAAACAAAGTGGTAATTAAGAGGCCAAGAAGAATTCTAGACAGAAATAGACACATTCTCATGAAATAAGAAGAAGGATCTTACAGGAGGACCCGAGGGGTGAGAAATCCATTAACTAATGTAGTCCCCATCAATGGTACAGATTGGGAATAGAAGTTGGTGGTGGGGGGGCAAATATGTCGGGCAATAAGAGGATGAATCCAATAGACACCTTATATTTCATCTCTAGCCCACCAGGGACATTACATGTTACTGTGGAAAACCAAGGACTTCATTATTAACCTCTTCATCACTATATCAGATGTCTCAATTATGATCTGGCCTGGTGTAAACCACCAGGAATGTGACTATTAAATGCCTTTCCAGCCCTAGCCCACCAGGGATCTTAAAGTGACTACTTGCCGATTGCCCATCTAATGTCATTTGGTTGTGAAAGGACCTTTCATTGTCATCGATAGGGGTGGGGAGTTGGCGGTTAGTGACAGCCACTCTTCTCATAGAGAAGGCAGAGATGATTTATTACCACCTCTGCCTTCCTGATCACTGTGTATACACTGTAGCATTAAAAAAAGTGTTCTGTGTACAGTTCAGAAAACGGTTACCGAGGGAATCAGCAGCGGCATTAATTGTAGCATTATTTGAGCATTAAATATTCCTTTATCGTGAATTTTATAGTGACTATATCGTAGTTGTTGGAAACCAAATAATGGTATTTCAGCATTATATGGCGGCATTATGATTATTAGTACTATTGGGATACAATATGGACGTTTTAGGCAATCTATGATAGTGTTATTTGAACCCTATATAGCAGTATTATGTGTAGTAGTATATGGCAGCACTATTTACACACAATCCAGGTAATTTTGCCATTGGTTTATACCTTAATCTAAATGAACTATTTGCCTGCAATATATCAGCATCATGAGAACACTATATGGTAATATTATTCAGATACAATAGAGAGGATTTAGGCATTGTGTTCTGAACTAATGGTGGTTTCATACATTATAGACACTATATGGCAGTATTATGTGAACACTATATAGTAGTATTAATTGGACACTATATGCAGATTTTAGGCATTGTATGATTTATTTTATAATTTGGGCATGTTATAGCAGTATTATATAAGTGGTATTTTGTAGAATCATTTAAACACACTGGAGGATTTAAACAAAATGATGGTATAATGTAACCACTTTAGTGTTATGTGAGCAGTATATAACGGTATTATTTGGACACATTAAAGCAGTTTTATGCACTGTTTTTTAACTATATAATGGCATTATTTGAACAATTGATGGCAGTATTATGTGAGCCGTAGTTTTATATGGACTGTGCATGGAGGAGTTATATGGCGGCATTATTTGGGAATAGGTGGCTTTCTGTGATACTTTGGCACAGCAGTTGTATAAATATTCGGATGATAATTCCATGTATATGTTTTTCTGTGGATGGGTGTGTGTGATAACTTTTGTCCATTCACCTGACAGCCCCTATGTATTACTCCCTGCAGGCGCGGAGGTTTTCGTGCTCCTTCTTTGTGTTTACCGCTCGTATCACTTTTCGTTTTCCTTGCAGCGCGCCGGTGACATAACGTTTTCTGACATCTACAGTTCGGCGTGCGATCCGGCTGGATCAGTAATCACATCACCTGGAGGCAACCGAGATTTATCTCTCATCTTCAGGCCTGAAGTTCATAATATACGGCGCGACCCGGGCAGAGGGTGCGACTGTGTCACATCTATACGGCACTATGTAATCCGGAACCAGGTGAGGGGAGGATGGAGCTACGCGAGAAAAAAGTGTGACTTTTTATGGACAAACTTTGTATTATATGACATTATGGACAACGTATGACGCAACAGGTAAGTGCACACTCTGTATTATTATTATGTTTTAATTTTAGGGCCATGGCTTGATGAGATTAACATGGTACACCTGGTAGGTGTTACACCATTGGCGCCCCCACTTTCTGGGTGTCAGGGGCGCTGATGCTCCCTGCTGCTCACTCCCCAGCTTCTGGCCCCCAAGGCCCGCGCCTGGGCAGCAAGGATCTTGGGAGTGCACTTACGGATCAAACGCGCAGCTCTCCCTTATCTTAAAGGGTTAGTGCAACCTAACTCAGAATTGCCTCTCAGCCAGTGGCTGAGAAGCACAGTGTTTCTAAGGCATCCTCCCCCAATGGGAGGTGCCTGTTCACTCTGTCCTTGTAGCTTTTTCTGCTCGTGGTAGTTGTCAGGTTCCTGTGTGTCTGCCGGCACTCCATTTATTGTCCAGTGACTCGGTCTCTGTTTCCATCTACCAGCCTGTATCCTCCAGGACCAGCCTACACCAGTCTGCAGCATCCATCCACCAGCCTTTGTCCTCCAGGACCAGCCTACACCAGTCCACAGCATCCATCCACCACTCCGTGTCCTCCAGGACCAGCCTGCACCAGGCCTCAGCATCCATCCACCAGTCCGTGACCTCCAGTACCAGCTTGCACCAGGCCACAGCATCCATCCACCAGTCAGTGTCCTCCAGTACCAGCCTGCACCAGTCCACAGCATCCATCCACCAGTCCGTGTCTTCCAGTACCAGCTTGCACCAGTCCACAGCATCCACCCACCAGCCTGTGTCCTCCAGTACCAGCCTGCACCAGTCCACAGCATCCATCCACCAGCCTGTGTCCTCCAGTACCAGCCTGCACCAGTCCACAGCATCCATCCACCACTCCGTGTCCTCCAGGACCAGCCTGCACCAGGCCTCAGCATCCATCCACCAGTCCGTGACCTCCAGTACCAGCTTGCACCAGGCCACAGCATCCATCCACCAGTCAGTGTCCTCCAGTACCAGCCTGCACCAGTCCATAGCATCCATCCACCAGCCTGTGTCCTCCAGTACCAGCCTGCACCAGTCCACAGCATCCATCCACCACTACGTGTCCTCCAGGACCAGCCTGCACCAGTCCACAGCATCCATCCACCAGTCCGTGTCCTCCAGTACCAGCCTGCACCAGTCCACAGCATCCATCCACCAGCCTGTGTCCTCCAGTACCAGCCTGCACCAGTCCACAGCATCCATCCACCACTCCGTGTCCTCCAGTACCAGCCTGTACCAGTCCACAGCATCCATCCACCACTCCGTGTCCTCCAGTACCAGCCTGCACCAGTCCACAGCATCCATCCACCACTCCGTGTCCTCCAGGACCAGCCTGCACCAGTCCACAGCATCCATCCACCAGTCCGTGTCCTCCAGTACCAGCCTGCACCAGGCCACAGCATCCATCCACCAGTCAGTGTCCTCCAGTACCAGCCTGCACCAGTCCACAGCATCCATCCACCACTCCGTGTCCTCCAGTACCAGCCTGTACCAGTCCACAGCATCCATCCACCAGTCCGTGTCTTCCAGTACCAGCCTGCACCAGTCCACAGCATCCATCCACCAGTCCGTGACCTCCAGTACCAGCCTGCACCAGTCCACAGCATCCATCCACCAGTCCGTGTCCTCCGGTACCAGCCTGCACCAGTCCACAGCATCCATCCACCAGTCCGTGTCCTCCAGTACCAGCCTGCACCAGTCCACAGCATCCATCCACCAGTCCATGACCTCCAGTACCAGCTTGCACCAGTCCACAGCATCCATCCACCAGTCCGTGTCCTCCGGTACCAGCCTGCACCAGTCCGCAGCATCCATCCACCAGTCCGTGTCCTCCAGTACCAGCCTGCACCAGTCCACAGCATCCATCCACCAGTCCGTGTCCTCCAGTACCAGCCTGCACCAGTCCACAGCATCCATCCACCAGTCCGTGTCCTCCAGTACCAGCCTGCACCAGTCCACAGCATCCATCCACCAGTCCGTGTCCTCCAGGACCAGCCTGCACCTGTCCGCAGCATCCATCCACCAGTCCGTGTCCTCCAGGACCAGCCTGCACCAGTCCACAGCATCCATCCACCAGTCCGTGTCCTCCAGTACCAGCCTGCACCAGTCCACAGCATCCATCCACCAGTCCGTGTCCTCCAGGACCAGCCTGGACCAGTCCACAGCATCCATCCACCAGTCCGTGTCCTCCAGGACCAGCCTGTACCAGTCCACAGCATCCATCCACCAGTCCGTGTCCTCCAGGACCAGCCTGCACCAGTCCACAGCTTCTCCCACCTCATCTGTACCAGTAACCAGTCTGTCCTGTGGAACCAGCCGCTGAGGTTTTGGGATTCCTTGTGGCTGCCCCCTGGCGGCTACCTATCGGTGTGTGTCTCTATTTCCACTTCCTGTGGTCATAGGGAAGACTCGGTGGCCGCTCAGGTCCGCTCCTCCGGTTCAGTGAAGAGTATCTTGGTCCAGTGGATCCACTCTCCCCTCGTCCGGTCTGCTGAGCGTGACAGTAGGGCTTCCTTCTCCCCGGTTCATGGATTTTATGATAACTTTGCCCAACTTTCAACCACTTCATAGGGGCCAATTGACCAGAAATTTACTATCCACTGTGGGTGCGAGCACCAGTACATGATCTCCCGGACTCACCTGTCTCATCCTTGTTGGCCGTTTGTACACCCTCGACCGAGCCTCTTGGGCCTGGAGGAGGCGCTGTCCCACGATGGGCATCACCACAGCAATTCTGTCTTGCATTTGGTCCACAAGGCTTGATAACGATCTTGTAGGTTGTAGCTTCTCAGATTTTTTCGATATATCTCTAGGAGTCCACAGGAGTGTCAGCCATACAATAGCACAAATGGGGAAAACACCGTAGAGGCGTGTGGACCTCTCCAGCGGGTATGGTAGTGGACAGTCCCAGTCTCGGTCGTCCTTTACCACAACCTTCTTTACCATGGCCTTGTTTTGAGCACAAGATGGCAGATGTGGAAAAATAAAATAAGGTCTCACTCAATACAACTACACCTGAACCGCCAGGTTCTTGCACAGAATAAAGGTCCCAGCTGCGCAGGCTGAAATAACACTAAGATGACTGCTCGGACCTAAGCTTCCTAATCGGCCATCGAGGGTATCACATATTAAATCGCTAACGAGATCGCTAATGCGGCCGGATGTGCGTCTCAAATTCCATGACCCCAACAACTTCACATTAGCGATGTCGTAGCGTGTAAAGCCCCCTTAACACAGGGCTGAAAGGCTGTAGTTCAAAGCAGAATATCACCAACGGGAAAGAGAAGCCAGGGGAAGCTTTAAATAGTTACACCCGCCAGGTGATAGGAAATGCTGAATTACGGCATGGAAAACACCCGATGGCAGAAAAGGACTGAACACAAACAAAAGATGATCAGAACCAGGACAGAGACCGAACCTGACTGTGACTGAATGGAGAAGGAAACAGCACAAAGGATTGCCAGACCAAATCCTGAAGCAAAACAGGTCTTTATTGTCTTATTAAATCATTCCACAAGTCCATATATCCGGTAATCTGGTATTCAGAGGTTCTACGTTGTGTGATCTGGAGGACGTTGCATAATTCCCTCATGACCTTCAACCTGGTCCTTTGATCCTTCAGGCTCTATTTTCATCAGTCCGGTTTGGGAAAAGATCAGGATCAGTTCTCTGGCTATCCTCGTGCTGCCTCTGGGTATCGGTAGCATAATCCATGACCCCTAGAATATACTGATGTCCTCTGATGCACATGACCAGGGGTCCTACTAAACCTATCATTAGGCAATCAAACGGGACCTCAGTGATGGGTAACGCCACTAAGGGGCTATGGAAATGGTTTAGGCCCAATCAACTCTTTAATAGTCATGTCCTTGAGTTGGGCAGTTACAAAGTTCCCCCCAGACTCCCCCAGCTCAGGATTGTTAGTCTCTGGGCAGTTGGCCTCATCTTCATCGCCAACCAACACACAAAGATGTCATCAGACTCAGGCTGCGATGGGGTTTCTTTGGAGGTGTGTTGGATGTTGTCTGAGTAACCTGAAATTTCCCTTTTTCCCCACAAGTCTAAAAACAAGGCAAAGTCCTGCCCTATAATATGTGGGTATCACAAGTCCTTGACTTTGCCAACCTCATGGGACTTAGAGCCACAGTTTGTCTTTATGTCCACCCAGGACACAGGGTAGCCCTTAGCGTCCCCGTGGATACAGCCGATGCCGACCATCTTTCTAGGAATCAGCCGTAGAGGAAGTGTGGCCCTTTTCAGGATCACCAAACTCACTGAGCCCAACAGACCAGTCACTGGCCCCCTGATCACTGACATGGGGCATGCCTGTGGTCCCTAGTTGAGAGTCAACATTTTCAGGCTGGATATGCCTAATACAAGCAGCACTGTCCCATGTTGCACTCCATCGGCTCGGTGGTCATGGGGCAATGATTGGCTGCGTGACCTGGGCTGTGAAACCTACATCAAAGCGTGTTATTAGCTGGGGCTTTTGGCAACAACTCAGCTACCCCTTGGAATCCTAGATGCCCTCCATTTAAGGCTCCAGTTCCCTTCTTTTGGGTGTCAGTGTCACATAGAGATTTTTGCAGGCATTGCCAATTGTCATGCCGGTGTCAGAACCTTTTGAACCTACAGTCTCTGTCACTCTGCTTGCTAACTTCTCTGATGTCTGTAATCAGCGCAGGGAGATGCGGGCATCGACCCACAGACTTAGGCAGGCTAGCAAGAGTTAATCTCAGCTGGGCTGCTTGTTAGCCTCTTTGATCACATGCTGTTTTGGATCCAGTCATGTTCAATCCCCTCCTATATATGCTGGCTGGACTATTACATTAATGCCAGCTATAGCTTCTCTATACTGGTCTGGTGAGGTGTTGTAATACAGACTGCTGGCTGGACATTTCCATTAGTGCCAGCTATAGCTTCTCTATACTGGTCTGGTGAGGTGTTGTAATACAGACTGCTGGCTGGACATTTCCATTAGTGCCAGCTATAGCTTCTCTATACTGGTCTGGTGAGGTGGTGTGATCCAGACTGCTGGCTGCACATTTCCATTAATGCCAGCTATAGCTTCTCTATACTGGTCTGGTGAGGTGTTGTGATCCAGACTGCTGGCTGGACTATTCCATTAATGCCAGCTATAGTTTCTCTATACTGGTCTAGTGAGGTGTTGTGATACAGACTGCTGGCTGCACATTTCCATTAATGCCAGCTATAGCTTCTCTATACTGGTCTAATGAGGTGTTGTGATCCAGACTGCTGGCTGGGCATTTCCATTAATGCCAGCTATAGTTTCTCTATACTGGTCTAGTGAGGTGTTGTAATACAGATTGCTGGCTGGACATTTCCATTAATGCCAGCTATAGCTTCTCTATACTGGTCTGGTGAGGTGTTGTGATCCAGACTGCTGGCTGGGCATTTCCATTAATGCCAGCTATAGTTTCTCTATACTGGTCTGGTGAGGTGTTGTGATCCAGACTGCTGGCTGGGCATTTCCATTAATGCCAGCTATAGTTTCTCTATACTGGTCTGGTGAGGTGTTGTGATCCAGACTGCTGACTGGACATTTCCATTAATGCCAGCTATAGCTTCTCTATACTGGTCTGGTGAGGTGTTGTGATCCAGACTGCTGGCTGGGCATTTCCATTAATGCCAGCTATAGCTTCTCTATACTGGTCTGGTGAGGTGTTGTGATCCAGACTGCTGGCTGGGCATTTCCATTAATGCCAGCTATAGCTTCTCTATACTGGTCTGGTGAGGTGTTGTGATCCAGACTGCTGGCTGGACATTTCCATTAACTCCAGCTATAGCTTCTCTATACTGGTCTGGTGAGGTGTTGTAATACAGACTGCTGGCTGTACATTTGCATTAATGCCAGCTATAGCTTCTCTATACTGGTCTGGTGAGGTGTTGTGATCCAGACTGCTGGCTGGACATTTCCATTAGTGCCAGCTATAGCTTCTCTATACTGGTCTGGTGAGGTGTTGTAATACAGACTGCTGGCTGCACATTTCCATTAATGCCAGCTATAGCTTCTCTATACTGGTCTGGTGAGGTGTTGTGATCCAGACTGCTGGCTGCACATTTCCATTAGTGCCAGCTATAGCTTCTCTATACTGGTCTGGTGAGGTGGTGTGATCCAGACTTACATGTGATTGTTCTGCATTATTGCTGTGAGCGGTTGTGGCATTAACCCTTGTCTTTTTGTTGCTGCCTTCCTGCTCTTCCTTGTCTCCTAAAGGACGCTTTACACGCTATGATATATTGTGCCATATGTCGTCAAGGTCATGTCATTAGTGACGCACATCCGGCCTCGGTTGACATATCGTAACGTGTGACACAAATGAACGACTGTGAACGAGCAAAAATACTCACCTTATCATTGCTCGTTGACACGTCGCTCATTTTAAAAAAAAAAAATATATATATATATATAATCAAACTCCCTTCCTTCCTTCTGGGCTCCGGTTGTTCTTCGTTCCTGAGGCAGCACACCTCACTCCGTGTGACACTCCGGGAACGATGAACACAGCTTACCTGTGGCCGCCGGCTATGCGGAAGGAAGGAGGTGGGTGGGATGTTACGTCCCGCTCATCTCCGCCCCTCCGCTTCTATTGGACGCCTGCCGTGTGACGTCGCTGTGACGCAGAACGTCCCTCCCCCTTAGAAAGGAGGCGGTTCGCCGGCCAGAGCGACGTCGCAGGGCAGGTAAGTGCGTGTGACGGGGTTAAGCGAGGTTGTGTGGCACGGGCAGCGATTTGCCCGTGTCGCACAACCGACGGGGGCGGGTACGATCGCTTGCGATCTTGCTAGCAGGATCGCTGCGCGTAAAGCCCGCTTTAGTCTTTTACTGTCTGTTCCGGTGAGTTTGCAGTCAGTCTGAGCTTTGGTTTTCCTCTGTCTGTCTTAATCTGTGTTTCCATCACACTCCTGCCCCTTCATTCCCTGGGGGAAAGCGTAACAGATTAGATCTGGTTAGGAGAACAGAAAGGCATGGGACTCCAGCATCTGCACCTTAAGAGGTAATCCGAAGGTCAGGGATAGCCTGGGGTCCCCTAGCGTGAGGGACTGGTTAGAGCCCCCTGTTACTCACTATCCTCCAGTTAACACCTCCAAAACATCACCTGGTGCCATCCCTGGAAGACTCTACTTACCGTCTTCCGCACATGTGAGTCATCAGCTTGACTCGAGGGTGGCAAAGTGTTTCAGCCAGGACGGTCATCTGCTGTTGCTCCTGCTGCACCGGTATCTCCTGCTGTTGCAGCTGGAACTGTTGAATCTCCTGCTGGACTTTCTGTTGCAGCCATTGTTGCTGCTGTTCCTGATGCGGCTGTTGTTGCAGATTAGCCTCCAGCTGCTGCTTTATCAGCTCCTCCATGTTGTCTGTTTTCATTCCGGCCGGCCCTTTTACCCCCGACATGCGGTTCCCCTGCAGCAGTCACACGTGCCCCTTGAGATTTGTGCCCGTCCTTCTTCACCAACTGTGGAGATACAGATCACTCGGTGACATTCAGGTGGGCACGAGAAGACTTTAAATACAATGTCCTGGCTGCTTTAATAAGATTTCAGAAAGCGACTCACATAAACTGAAGAATAAATGGCCGTTCTTTGCAGGAGAACAGAATACTCAGTCCTAATGTCACACTCAGACAAGGGGATGTCCGGGGCACGGCGCAGCACAGAGGTACAACGGAGATGGAAATGCAGAGGACGATATGGAGCAGGGTCAGGACATCTCCTGACACTAACCTGTGTCTGGCCCCTGAGCTCCCCTAATGTTCTATACGAGTCCTTCCCCTTGTCGTCATCACGTGCCTAGTCCCTATCTGTCCTTCCACGCATCTTGGCTGCAAAGGTCGGTGAGAGCACTAGATTTCACCAATCCACAACAGGGGAAGCTAGACACACAGGCGAACATAGACAAAAAGGATATACTTCAACTTTAAAGCTGCATCCAGACACCAGGGCTGCAGGCAACATGTCTCCAACAGCTAGAAGAAGCTTCCTTCCTCCAAGGTGGTCAGTTCAGAATGAATCTCTATAACCGGCATCAGGTGATGGGACATGTGACTATTTAAGGTGGAGAGGAGTGGTCACAAACCGGCTGCACCTAAGATGAACTAACAAGAAGCTACCAGCAAGGAAAGAGTCCTTTAACCCAGAGTCTCATGAGGCAATGCAAGACTCAAGTCCGAGAGCTGTCACAAGTCTCCCAAAAATGGAAGACATGGAGACATTTGTGATAGTACCACCCTTTCTCTAAGGGGCCTCAAGACCCTCAAGGCTGCACTTGTCCGCATAACACATACGGAAGGAACACCCCAACTTATTTGTGTTAATTTCCATTGTCACAATAAACGCACACAGGAGGAGGTGGTAATAAAGTAGGCTCCTGAGACACGACACATCTCCTGAGTGATGACCGATGGAAAACAATATAGACAGTCAATAAGGAGGGTAGCTCCAGCCGAAAAGCCATAGGGTTAATAACGGCCGCTACACTATATGGACCTATAATCCTAGAGCAAAGAGCTCCAGATGAACACTTTCACATTTTTTTTTTTTTAATTATTTTTTTTTAAAATGGACACCCATATGTAGTCATTCACACACAGGTCCGGACCTGAACCTTTATTTCTAGCCATGCATTTGTTAAAAGTACATAACCCCCCTGAATAACAGAAATCAGCGGCGTCCCCCTGTGCCTTCAAAACCTTCCCCTCAGGAACACGACACTCAGTGGCAATGACCACCTCCTTGACCACTTTTCCTGGGGAAGGACCAAATATGAACCTGATGTGAGGATAGAATATCGCCCCTTCTATCCAGAAGCCCCTTAGCCACCTCGGCCGGGAAAGAGGGTGTAGATTTTATCAGGACAGTAGAGATACGTGTACACAGTTAGTTTTGCAAAAACTGCCCCAACTGATAACGTCTCTAGACCGCCCAATCAATCACAGGATTGTGCTTCATCAGCCAGGGAAGACCCAAAACAATGGAAGTGGAGAAACCCTCCAAGATGTAGCAGAACAGGAGCTCTTTCTGAAAAGTCCATATGCAAAAGTTCACATTATGTCTGACTTGGGAAATACTCTCTGGCTGAGAGGAGCAGCATCGATGGTCAGTATAGGGATGGATCTCGCTAGTGCACTACAGGAAAGACCATGGGTCCCATCAAAATGAGAAACCACCGTGTTGGCTCCTGCTCCACTGTCCACCAGGAGAGAAATAGTGTCAGGTTTTTGATGTAAAAAATCACATCAGCTGTTATGGTGAACTGAGACGTATACATGGAAGAAATGTACACACCTGGGTAGTCCAACACAGGGAAAGGAGGACAGACTGAGGAATTTAGACAAAAATGATATACTTCACCTTGAAAGCTGCATCCAGACACCAGGGCTGCAGACAACAAGACTCCAGCAGCCACAAGAAGCTTCCTTCCTCAACGGTGGTTAGTTCAGAACGAATCTCTATAACCAGCATCAGGTGATGGAGCATGTGACTATTTAAAGGTGGAGGGAAGTGGTCACAAATGGCTGTACCTGAGATGAACTACCAAGAAGATGCCAGCAAGGAAAGAGTACTTAACCCTTGCAGCACCAAAAGAAAGCAAATATCTTTAAAATTCAGAATCTTACAAGGCAATGTCTCCAAAGAACGTGAGACACTTGTGACACCTAAAAAAAGTGTTAGGCTATGTGCGCACGTTGCGTACAGTTACTGCAGAAATTTCTGCAGCGATCTGAAGAGCACATGTGCGCTTTAAATCGCTGCAGAAATGTCCGTAGTGAAAAAGAAAAAAAGCCGATTCCATGCACTCTGCCTGCAGCTCCTCCCATAGACAGAGCAGGAGCTGCCGGCAAAGCGCACGGAAGAAGTGACATGTCACTTCTTTTTACGCAGCGCTTCGGCAGCAGCCGAAGCGCTGCGCTCTAAAACGCCACGTGCGCACGGCCCCTGCACAATCTCCATAGACTGTGCAGGGGACGCAGGACGCATGCAGTTACGCTGCGCTACAAAGCGCAGCGTAACTGCATGTATTTACGCAACGTGCGCACATAGCCTTATTCTGCACACAAGTCCAAGCATGGAGACTTCACACAGGACGTCTTACCTCCACAAACAGACAGTTATTGATACCCCTAGAATTCCTTATTTCATCATACCATACTCTGGGGGGGAGGGGGATGAAATGTGATCAGCCAGTCTCAACCATCTTTCTTGCTGCTCATAAACCTGGCCCTTATCAGTCTTATTAACACGGTCAGTACTATATGTACTGGAGCTAGCCTCCAGGCTTACATCACTGAGGATAACCACCTCTGTGATACATATCTCCCCCATGATGTGTCCGGCGACTATCTTAGGTTCTAAGTATATTTGCTGGATAATCTTTGTGAATATTCATATCCAGTGGTCTCCGTGCCCCCTGTGTGGCCCCCATGCCCCCTGTCTGTCCCCCATGTCCCCTGTGTAGCCGCCCGCCAGTCTCATGTGACCACCTGAGTACTATCGGTGCTACATACATAATAGCTAATAAGTAGATAAGGATGTGTCCTCATTCTCAGGCTCCTCAGCCTCTCCATACAAAGGGCTGTCCCAAAAATCGGAGACACTTGGCACCTTTCATGGTATTGTGCATTGAGCCGAAGTGATGGCAATCGCAGACGCAGCGGCCGGTGTCACGTCCTAGAAGAAGCTACTGAGTTACTAACACATCATTCTCCATACAAAGGTCATTGTTCTGCCTCTCTCCCGGGTCGCGGTGACTACAGCCGATGTCATTACTGTCACATAATCTACTCATATTGTTCATCTTAAGCCGAATAACTGCAGCTCCAGCAACTTACTGCAGCATTACAGATTTCAGCTCCGGAGGATCGTCTCCTTATATTGATCCTGGAAACTGATCCAGAATAAAGGTCACAATAAACAGGCCATAAAAAGTCAGAAAGGAGTCACCGGCATCAGAAACGTTGTGAAAAGTGAATAACAATGCTATGGGGGCACTGTGGATATCACTGTTATTATGGGAGCACTGTGGATATCACTGTTATTATGGGGGCACTGTGGATATCACTGTTATTATGGGGGCACTGTGGATATCACTGTTATTATGGGGGCACTGTGGATATCACTGTTATTATGGGGGCACTGTGGATATCGCTGTTATTATGGGGGCACTGTGGATATCGCTGTTATTATGGGGGCACTGTGGATATCACTGTTATTATGGGGGCACTGTGGATATCACTGTTATTATGGGGGCACTGTGGATATCACTGTTATTATGGGGGCACTGTGGATATCGCTGTTATTATGGGGGCACTGTGGATATCACTGTTATTATGGGGGCACTGTGGATATCACTGTTATTATGGGGGCACTGTGGATATCACTGTTATTATGGGAGCACTGTGGATATCACTGTTATTATGGGAGCACTGTGGATAACGCTGTTATTATGGGGGCACTGTGGATATCACTGTTATTATGGGAGCACTGTGGATATCACTGTTATTATGGGGGCACTGTGGATATCACTGTTATTATGGGGGCACTGTGGATATCGCTGTTATTATGGGGGCACTGTGGATATCGCTGTTATTATGGGGGCACTGTGGATATCACTGTTATTATGGGGGCACTGTGGATATCACTGTTATTATGGGGGCACTGTGGATATCACTGTTATTATGGGAGCACTGTGGATATCACTGTTATGAGGGCACTGTGGATATCACTGTTATTATGGGAGCACTGTGGATATCACTGTTATTATGGGGGCACTGTGGATATCACTGTTATTATGGGGGCACTGTGGATATCACTGTTATTATGGGGGCACTGTGGATATCACTGTTATTATGGGGGCACTGTGGATATCGCTGTTATTATGGGGGCACTGTGGATATCGCTGTTATTATGGGGGCACTGTGGATATCACTGTTATTATGGGGGCACTGTGGATATCACTGTTATTATGGGGGCACTGTGGATATCACTGTTATTATGGGGGCACTGTGGATATCACTGTTATTATGGGGGCACTGTGGATATCGCTGTTATTATGGGGGCACTGTGGATATCACTGTTATTATGGGGGCACTGTGGATATCACTGTTATTATGGGGGCACTGTGGATATCACTGTTATTATGGGAGCACTGTGGATATCACTGTTATTATGGGAGCACTGTGGATAACGCTGTTATTATGGGGGCACTGTGGATATCACTGTTATTATGGGAGCACTGTGGATATCACTGTTATTATGGGGGCACTGTGGATATCACTGTTATTATGGGGGCACTGTGGATATCGCTGTTATTATGGGGGCACTGTGGATATCGCTGTTATTATGGGGGCACTGTGGATATCACTGTTATTATGGGGGCACTGTGGATATCACTGTTATTATGGGGGCACTGTGGATATCACTGTTATTATGGGAGCACTGTGGATATCACTGTTATGAGGGCACTGTGGATATCACTGTTATTATGGGAGCACTGTGGATATCACTGTTATTATGGGGGCACTGTGGATATCACTGTTATTATGGGGGCACTGTGGATATCACTGTTATTATGGGAGCACTGTGGATATCACTGTTATTATGGGGGCACTGTGGATATCACTGTTATTATGGGGGCACTGTGGATATCACTGTTATTATGGGGGCACTGTGGATATCACTGTTATTATGGGGGCACTGTGGATATCACTGTTATGAGGGCACTGTGGATATCACTGTTATTATGGGGGCACTGTGGATATCGCTGTTATTATGGGGGCACTGTGGATATCGCTGTTATTATGGGGGCACTGTGGATATCGCTGTTATTATGGGGGCACTGTGGATATCACTGTTATTATGGGGGCACTGTGGATATCACTGTTATTATGGGGGCACTGTGGATATCACTGTTATTATGGGAGCACTGTGGATATCACTGTTATGAGGGCACTGTGGATATCACTGTTATTATGGGAGCACTGTGGATATCACTGTTATTATGGGGGCACTGTGGATATCACTGTTATTATGGGGGCACTGTGGATATCACTGTTATTATGGGAGCACTGTGGATATCACTGTTATTATGGGGGCACTGTGGATATCACTGTTATTATGGGGGCACTGTGGATATCACTGTTATTATGGGGGCACTGTGGATATCACTGTTATTATGGGGGCACTGTGGATATCACTGTTATGAGGGCACTGTGGATATCACTGTTATTATGGGGGCACTGTGGATATCGCTGTTATTATGGGGGCACTGTGGATATCACTGTTATTATGGGAGCACTGTGGATATCACTGTTATTATGGGGGCACTGTGGATATCACTGTTATTATGGGGGCACTGTGGATATCACTGTTATTATGGGGGCACTGTGGATATCACTGTTATTATGGGGGCACTGTGGATATCACTGTTATTATGGGGGCACTGTGGATATCGCTGTTATTATGGGGCACTGTGGATATCACTGTTATTATGGGGGCACTGTGCATATCACTGTTATTATGGGAGCACTGTGGATATCACTGTTATTATGGGGGCACTGTGGATATCACTGTTATTATGGGGGCACTGTGCATATCACTGTTATTATGGGAGCACTGTGGATATCACTGTTATTATGGGGGCACTGTGGATATCACTGTTATTATGGGGGCACTGTGGATATCACTGTTATTATGGGGGCACTGTGGATATCGCTGTTATTATGGGGGCACTGTGGATATCACTGTTATTATGGGGGCACTGTGGATATCACTGTTATTATGGGAGCACTGTGGATAACGCTGTTATTATGGGGCACTGTGGATAACGCTGTTATTATGGAGGCACTGTGGATATCACTGTTATTATGGGGGCACTGTGGATATCGCTGTTATTATGGGGGCACTGTGGATATCGCTGTTATTATGGGGGCACTGTGGATATCACTATTATTATGGGGGCACTGTGGATATCGCTGTTATTATGGGGGCACTGTGGATATCACTTATTATGGGGGCACTGTGGATAACGCTGTTATTATGGGGGCACTGTGGATATCACTATTATTATGGGGGCACTGTGGATAACGCTGTTATTATGGGGCACTGTGGATATCACTATTATTATGGGGGCACTGTGGATAACGCTGTTATTATGGGGCACTGTGGATATCACTATTATTATGGGGGCACTGTGGATAACGCTGTTATTATGGGGGCACTGTGGATATCGCTGTTATGGGGGCACTGTGGATATCACTGTTATTATGGGGGCACTGTGGATATCACTGTTATTATGGGGGCACTGTGGATATCACTGTTATTATGGGGGCACTGTGGATATCGCTGTTATTATGGGGGCACTGTGGATATCGCTGTTATTATGGGGGCACTGTGGATATCACTGTTATTATGGGGGCACTGTGGATATCACTGTTATTATGGGGGCACTGTGGATATCACTGTTATTATGGGGGCACTGTGGATATCACTGTTATTATGGGGGCACTGTGGATATCGCTGTTATTATGGGGGCACTGTGGATATCACTGTTATTATGGGGGCACTGTGGATATCACTGTTATTATGGGGGCACTGTGGATATCACTGTTATTATGGGAGCACTGTGGATATCACTGTTATTATGGGAGCACTGTGGATAACGCTGTTATTATGGGGGCACTGTGGATATCACTGTTATTATGGGAGCACTGTGGATATCACTGTTATTATGGGGGCACTGTGGATATCACTGTTATTATGGGGGCACTGTGGATATCGCTGTTATTATGGGGGCACTGTGGATATCGCTGTTATTATGGGGGCACTGTGGATATCACTGTTATTATGGGGGCACTGTGGATATCACTGTTATTATGGGGGCACTGTGGATATCACTGTTATTATGGGAGCACTGTGGATATCACTGTTATGAGGGCACTGTGGATATCACTGTTATTATGGGAGCACTGTGGATATCACTGTTATTATGGGGGCACTGTGGATATCACTGTTATTATGGGGGCACTGTGGATATCACTGTTATTATGGGGGCACTGTGGATATCACTGTTATTATGGGGGCACTGTGGATATCACTGTTATTATGGGGGCACTGTGGATATCACTGTTATTATGGGGGCACTGTGGATATCGCTGTTATTATGGGGCACTGTGGATATCACTGTTATTATGGGGGCACTGTGCATATCACTGTTATTATGGGAGCACTGTGGATATCACTGTTATTATGGGGGCACTGTGGATATCACTGTTATTATGGGGGCACTGTGGATATCACTGTTATTATGGGGGCACTGTGCATATCACTGTTATTATGGGAGCACTGTGGATATCACTGTTATTATGGGGGCACTGTGGATATCACTGTTATTATGGGGGCACTGTGGATATCACTGTTATTATGGGGGCACTGTGGATATCGCTGTTATTATGGGGGCACTGTGGATATCACTGTTATTATGGGGGCACTGTGGATATCACTGTTATTATGGGAGCACTGTGGATAACGCTGTTATTATGGGGCACTGTGGATAACGCTGTTATTATGGAGGCACTGTGGATATCACTATTATTATGGGGGCACTGTGGATATCGCTGTTATTATGGGGGCACTGTGGATATCACTTATTATGAGGGCACTGTGGATAACGCTGTTATTATGGGGGCACTGTGGATATCACTATTATTATGGGGGCACTGTGGATAACGCTGTTATTATGGGGCACTGTGGATATCACTATTATTATGGGGGCACTGTGGATAACGCTGTTATTATGGGGGCACTGTGGATATCGCTGTTATGGGGGCACTGTGGATATCACTGTTATTATGGGGGCACTGTGGATATCGCTGTTATTATGGGGGCACTGTGGATAACGCTGTTATTATGGGGGCACTGTGGATATCACTGTTATTATGGGGACACTGTGGATATCGCTGTTATTATGGGGGCACTGTGGATATCACTGTTATTATGGGGGCACTGTGGATATCGCTGTTATTATGGGGGCACTGTGGATATCACTGTTATTATGGAAGCACTGTGGATATGACTGTTATTATGGGGGCACTGTGGATATCACTGTTATTATGGAGGCACTGTGGATATCACTGTTATTATGGGGGCACTGTGGATATCACTGTTATTATGGAGGCACTGTGGATATCGCTGTTATTATGGGGCACTGTGGATATCACTGTTATTATGGGGACACTGTGGATATCACTGTTATTATGGAGGCACTGTGGATATCGCTGTTATTATGGGGCACTGTGGATATGACTGTTATTATGGGGGCACTGTGGATATCGCTGTTATTATGGGGACACTGTGGACATGACTGTTATTATGGAGGCACAGTGGATATCGCTATTATGGGGGCACTGTGGATATCACTGTTATTATGGGGGCACTGTGGATATGACTGTTATTATGGGGGCACTGTGGATATGACTGTTATTATGGGGACACTGTGGATGTCACTGTTATTATGGAGGCACTGTGGATATGACTGTTATTATGGGGGTACTGTGGATATCACTGTTATTATGGGGGTACTGTGGATGTCACTGTTATTATGGGGGCACTGTGGATATCACTGTTATTATGGGGGCACTGTGGATATCACTGTTATTATGGGGGCACTGTGGATATCGCTGTTATTATGGGGGCACTGTGGATATCACTGTTATTATGGGGGCACTGTGGATGTTGCTGTTATTATGGGGGCACTGTGGATATCACTGTTATTATGGGGGCACTGTGGATATCACTGTTATTATGGGGGCACTGTGGATATCACTGTTATTATGGGGGCACTGTGGATATCGCTGTTATTATGGGGGCACTGTGGATATCACTGTTATTATGGGGGCACTGTGGATGTTGCTGTTATTATGGGGGCACTGTGGATATCACTGTTATTATGGGGGCACTGTGGATATCACTGTTATTATGGGGGCACTGTGGATATCACTGTTATTATGGGGGCACTGTGGATATCACTGTTATTATGGGGGCACTGTGGATATCGCTGTTATTATGGGGGCACTGTGGATATCACTGTTATTATGGGGGCACTGTGGATGTTGCTGTTATTATGGGGGCACTGTGGATATCACTGTTATTATGGGGGCACTGTGGATATCACTGTTATTATGGGGGCACTGTGGATATCGCTGTTAGTATGGGGGTACTGTGGGTATCACTGTTATTATGGGGGTACTGTGGATATCGCTGTTGTTATGGGAGCACTGTGGATATCACTGTTATTATGGGGGCACTGTGGATATCACTGTTATTATGGAGGCACTGTGGATATGACTGTTATTATGGGGGCACTGTGGAAATCACTGTTATTATGGGGGCACTGTGGATATCACTGTTATTATGGGGGCACTGTGGATATCACTGTTATTATGGGGGCACTGTGGATATCGCTGTTAGTATGGGGGTACTGTGGGTATCGCTGTTAGTATGGGGGCACTGTGGATATCGCTGTTATTATGGGGGCACTGTGGATATCACTGTTATTATGGGGGCACTGTGGATATCACTGTTATTATGGGGGCACTGTGGATATGACTGTTATTATGGGGGCACTGTGGATATCGCTGTTATTATGGGGGCACTGTGGATGTCACTGTTATTATGGGAACACTGTGGATATCGCTGTTATTATGGGGGCACTGTGGATATCACTGTTATTATGGGGGCACTGTGGATATCGCTGTTATTATGGGGCACTGTGGATATCGCTGTTATTATGGGGCACTGTGGATATCGCTGTTATTATGGGGCACTGTGGATATCGCTGTTATTATGGGGCACTGTGGATATCGCTGTTATTATGGGGCACTGTGGATATCGCTGTTATTATGGGGGCACTGTGGATTTTGCTGTTATTATGGGGGCACTGTGGATGTCGTTGTTATTATGGGGACACTGTGGATATCACTGTTATTATAGGGACACTGTGGATATCGCTGTTGTTATGGGGGCACTGTGGATATCACTGTTATTATGGGACACTGTGGATATCGCTGTTATTATGGAGGCACTGTGGATATCACTGTTATTATGGGGGCACTGTGGATATCGCTGTTATTATGGGGCACTGTGGATATCGCTGTTATTATGGGGGCACTGTGGATTTCGCTGTTATTATGGGGGCACTGTGGATGTCACTGTTATTATGGGGGCACTGTGGATATCACTGTTATTATGGGACACTGTGGATATCGCTGTTATTATGGAGGCACTGTGGATATCACTGTTATTATGGGGGCACTGTGGATATCGCTGTTATTATGGAGGCACTGTGGATATCACTGTTATTATGGGACACTGTGGATATCGCTGTTATTATGGAGGCACTGTGGATATCACTGTTATTATGGAGGCACTGTGGATATCACTGTTATTATGAGGGCACTGTGGATATCACTGTTATTATGGAGGCACTGTGGATATCACTGTTATTATGGGGGCACTGTGGATATCGTTGTTATTATGGGGGCACTGTGGATATCGCTGTTATTATGGGGGCACTGTGGATATCGCTGTTGTTATGGGGGCACTGTGGATATCACTGTTATTATGGGGGCACTGTGGATATCACTGTTATTATGGGGCACTGTGGATGTCACTGTTATGGAGGCACTGTGGATATGACTGTTAGTATGGGGGTACTGTGGATATCACTGTTATTATGGGGGCACTGTGGATATCACTGTTATTATGGAGGCACTGTGGATATCACTGTTATTATGGGGGCACTGTGGATATCGCTGTTAGTATGGGGGTACTGTGGGTATCACTGTTAGTATGTTGGCACTGTGGATATCGCTGTTATTATGGGGGCACTGTGGATATCACTGTTATTATGGGGACACTGTGGATATCACTGTTATTATGGGGGCACTGTGGATATCGCTGTTATGGGGGCACTGTGCATATCGCTGTTATTATGGGGGCACTGTGAATGTCACTGTTATTATGGGAACACTGTGGATATCGCTGTTATTATGGGGGCACTGTGGATATCGCTGTTATTATGGGGGCACTGTGGATATCACTGTTATTATGAGGCACTGTGGATATCACTGTTATTATGGGGGCACTGTGGATATCGCTGTTATAATGGGGGCACTGTGGATATCGCTGTTATTATTGGTACACTGTGGATGTCACTGTTATTATGGGGGCACTGTGGATATCGCTGTTATTATGGGGGCACTGTGGATGTCGCTGTTATTATGGGGGCACTGTGGATATCGCTGTTATTATGGGGGCACTGTGGATATCGCTGTTATTATGGGGGCACTGTGGATATCACTGTTATTATGGGGGCACTGTGGATATCGCTGTTATTATGGGGGCACTGTGGATATCGCTGTTATTATGGGGGCACTGTGGATGTCACTGTTATTATGGGGGCACTGTGGATGTCACTGTTATTATGGGGGCACTGTGGATGTCACTGTTATTATGGGGGCACTGTGGATGTCGCTGTTATTATGGGGGCACTGTGGATATCGCTGTTATTATGGGGGCACTGTGGATATCGCTGTTATTATGGGGACACTGTGGATATGACTGTTATTATGGGGGCACTGTGGATATCGCTGTTATTATGGGGGCACTGTGGATATGACTGTTATTATGGGGGCACTGTGGATATCACTGTTATTATGGGGGCACTGTGGATATCACTGTTATTATGGAGGCACTGTGGATATCGCTGTTATTATGGGGGCACTGTGGATATGACTGTTATTATGGGGGCACTGTGGATATCACTGTTATTATGGGGACACTGTGGATATCACTGTTATTATGGGGACACTGTGGACATGACTGTTATTATGGAGGCACAGTGGATATCGCTATTATGGGGGCACTGTGGATATGACTGTTATTATGGGGCACTGTGGATGTCACTGTTATTATGGAGGCACTGTGGATATGACTGTTATTATGGGGCACTGTGGATATCACTGTTATTATGGGGGCACTGTGGATATCACTGTTATTATGGGAGCACTGTGGATATCACTGTTATTATGGGGGCACTGTGGATATCACTGTTATTATGGAGGCACTGTGGATATCGTGTTATTATGGGGGCACTGTGGATATCGCTGTTATTATGGGGGCACTGTGGATATCGCTGTTATTATGGGGACACTGTGGATATCACTGTTATTATGGGGGCACTGTGGATATGACTGTTATTATGGGGCACAGTGGATATCACTGTTATTATGGGGGCACTGTGGATATCGCTGTTATTATGGGGGCACTGTGGATATCACTGTTATTATGGGGGCACTGTGGATATTGCTGTTATGGGGGCACTGTGGATATCACTGTTATTATGGGGGCACTGTGGATATCACTGTTATTATGGGGGCACTGTGGATATCGCTGTCATTATGGGGGCACTGTGGATATCGCTGTTATTATGGGAGCACTGTGGATATCGCTGTTATTATGGGGGCACTGTGGATATCGCTGTTATTATGGGGGCACTGTGGATGTCACTGTTATTATGGGAGCACTGTGGATATCGCTGTTATTATGGGGGCACTGTGGATATCGCTGTTATTATGGGGGCACTGTGGATATCACTGTTATTATGAGGCACTGTGGATATCACTGTTATTATGGGGGCACTGTGGATATCGCTGTTATAATGGGGGCACTGTGGATATCGCTGTTATTATTGGGACACTGTGGATGTCACTGTTATTATGGGGGCACTGTGGATATCGATGTTATTATGGGGGCACTGTGGATGTCGCTGTTATTATGGGGGCACTGTGGATGTCGCTGTTATTATGGGGGCACTGTGGATGTCGCTGTTATTATGGGGGCACTGTGGATATCACTGTTATTATGGGGGCACTGTGGATATCGCTGTTATAATGGGGGCACTGTGGATATCGCTGTTATTATTGGGACACTGTGGATGTCACTGTTATTATGGGGGCACTGTGGATATCGATGTTATTATGGGGGCACTGTGGATGTCGCTGTTATTATGGGGGCACTGTGGATGTCGCTGTTATTATGGGGGCACTGTGGATATCACAGTTATTATGGGGGCACTGTGGATATCGCTATTATTATGGGGGCACTGTGGATATCGCTGTTATTATGGGGGCACTGTGGATATCGCTGTTATTATGGGGGCACTGTGGATGTCACTGTTATTATGGGGGCACTGTGGATATCGCTGCTATTATGGGGGCACTGTGGATGTCGCTGTTATTATAGGGGCACTGTGGATGTCGCTGTTATTATGGGGGCACTGTGGATATCGCTGTTATTATGGGGGCACTGTGGATATCGCTGATATTATGGGGGCACTGTGGATAACGCTGTTATTATGGGGGCACTGTGGATATCGCTGTTATTATGGGGGAACTGTGGATGTCGCTGTTATTATGGGGGCACTGTGGATAACGCTGTTATTACGGGGGTACTGTGGATATCACTGTTATTATGAGGGCACTGTGGATATCGCTGTTATTATGGGGGCACTGTGGATATCGCTGTTATTATGGGGGCACTGTGGATGTCGCTGTTATTATTAGGCACTGTGGATATCGCTGTTATTATGGGGGCACTGTGGATCTCACTGTTATTATGGGGGCACTGTGGATATCGCTGTTATTATGGGGGCACTGTGGATATCACTGTTGTTATGGGGACACTGTGGATATCACTGTTATTATGGGGACACTGTGGATGTCGCTATTATTATGGGGGCACTGTGGATATCGCTGTTATTATGGGGGCACTGTGGATATCGCTGTTATTATGGGGGCACTGTGGATGTCGCTGTTATTATTGGGCACTGTGGATATCGCTGTTATTATGGGGCACTGTGGATATCCCTGTTATTATGGGGGCACTGTGGATATCCCTGTTATTATGGAGGCACTGTGAATATCGCTGTTATTATGGGGGCACTGTGGATATCACTGTTATCATGGGGGCACTGTGGATATCACTGTTATCATGGGGGCACTGTGGATGTCACTGTTATTATGGGGGCACTGTGGATGTCGCTTTTATTATGGGGGCACTGTGGATATCACTGTTATTATGGGGACACTGTGGATGTCGCTGTTATTATGGGGGCACTGTGGATATCGCTGTTATTATGGGGGCACTGTGGATATCGCTGTTGTTATGGGGGCACTGTGGATTATGCTGTTGTTATGGGGGCACTGTGGATATCGCTGTTGTTATGGGGGCACTGTGGATATCGCTGTTGTTATGGGGGCACTGTGGATATCGCTGTTATTATGGGGGCACTGTGGATATCGCTGTTATTATGGGGGCACTGTGGATATCGCTATTATTATGGGGGCACTGTGGATATCGCTGTTATTATGGGGGCACTGTGGCTATCACTGTTATTATGGGGCACTGTGGATATTGCTGTTATTATGGGGGCACTGTGGATATTGCTGTTATTATGGGGGCACTGTGGATATCGCTGTTATTATGGGGGCACTGTGGCTATCACTGTTATTATGGAGGCACTGGGGATATCACTGTTATTATGGGGACACTGTGGATATTGCTGTTATTATGGGGGCACTGTGGATATTACTGTTATTATGGAGGCACTGGGGATATCACTGTTATTATGGTGGCACTGTGGATATGGCTGTTATTATGGGGGCACTGTGGATATCACTTATTATGGGGGCACTATGGATATCACTTATGGGGGCACTGTGGATATCGTTATTATGGCGGCACTGTGGATATCACTATTATTATCTCTATACAGACACATCTGCAGGTTTTCCCTCCTCTCTCTATACAGACACATCTGCAGGTTTTTCCCTCCGCTCTCTATACAGACACATCTGCAGGTTTTTCCCTCCACTCTCTATATAGACACATCTGCAGGTTTTTCCCTCCGCTCTCTATACAGACACATCTGTAGGTTTTTCCCTCCGCTCTCTATACAGACACATCTGCAGACTGAAAACTAGGAAACAATTAGAGGAGACATTCATTGTCCTGCTTCTGGTCTTGGCTGGATTTTGCCCTGGTGCTGCACTGGGTGCAATGCTCTGCAGGGTGCGATGCTCTGCAGGGTGCGTTGCTCTGCAGGGTGCGATGCTCTGCAGGGTGCGATGCTCTGCAGGGCGCTCTCTGGGAGGCTGTTTCCAGTTCTGCTTTGTCTGTTGTGTTCGTCCCCGGCACTTATCCGGTAACTGATAGCACGATCCTCTAATACAAGCTCACGCGGCTGTTTGTGGATATAACAAGAGGAACGCAGCCAAATTCCTAATGATTGAACCAGGTCATCCATATTGAAGACCTGTATATAGCAGCCGGAGGCGCCTCATCCTCCCAGCGCCTGCACCAGCCTATTTATAGAGGCCCCGGCAGCGAGACTCTGTGTGTGAGGCGCCGGGTATAGGAGGAATGTGTGTGCCCATAACATACCCAAAAAAGAGGAAGAAGGGACACGAAGGAAGTAATGTATCACGAGAATCAAAAAGGAGATCTACCTAATCTACAGAGAAAAATAATTCCCCCTCATGTACAAAAGTATAACTACTATAATACTGCCCCCTATGTACAAGAATAAAACTACTATAATACTGCTCCCTATGTACAAGAATATAACTACTATAATACTGCCCCCTATGTACAAGAATATAACTACTATAATACTGCTCCCTATGTACAAGAATATAACTACTATAATACTGCTCCTATATACAAGAATATAACTACTATAATACTGCTCCTATGTACAAGAATATATCTACTATAATACTGCCCCCTATGTACAAGAATAAAACTACTATAATACTGCTCCCTATGTACAAGAATATAACTACTATAATACTGCTCCCTATGTACAAGAATATAACTACTATAATACTGATGCTATGTACAAAACTATAACTACTATAATACTGCCCCTATATACAAGAATATAACTACTATAATACTGCTCCCTATATACAAGAATATACCCACTATAATACTGCTCTATGTACAAGAATATAACTACTATAATACTGCTCCTATGTACAAGAATATACCCACTATAATACTGCCCCCTATGTACAAGAATATATCTACTATAATACTGCTCTATGTACAAGAATATAACTACTATAATACTGCCCCTATATACAAGAATATAACTACTATAATACTGCCCCTATGTACAAGAATATAACTACTATAATACTGCCTGTATGTACAAGAATATAACTGCTATAATATTACCCCTATGTACAAGAATATAACTACTATAATACTGCTCCTATGTACAAGAATATAACTACTATAATACTGCCCCTATGTACAAGAATAAAACTACTATATTACTGTCCCCATTGTACAAGAATATAACTACTATAATACTGCCCCTATGTACAAGAATATAACTACTATAATACTGCCCCTATGTACAAGAATATAACTGCTATAATACTACCCCTATGTACAAGAATATAACTACTATAATACTGATGCTATGTACAAGACTATAACTACTATAATACTGCCCCTATATACAAGAATATAACTACTATAATACTGCTCCCTATGTACAAGAATATAACTACTATAATACTGCTCCTATGTACAAGAATATAACTACTATAATACTGCTCCTATGTACAAGAATATAACTACTATAATACTGCTCCCTATGTACAAGAATATAACTACTATAATACTGATGCTATGTACAAGACTATAACTACTATAATACTGCCCCTATATACAAGAATATAACTACTATAATACTGCTCCCTATATACAAGAATATACCCACTATAATACTGCTCCTATGTACAAGAATATAACTACTATAATACTGCCCCTATATACAAGAATATAACTACTATAATACTGCCCCTATGTACAAGAATATAACTACTATAATACTGCCTCTATGTACAAGAATATAACTGCTATAATATTACCCCTATGTACAAGAATATAACTACTATAATACTGCTCCTATGTACAAGAATATAACTACTATAATACTGCCCCTATATACAAGAATAAAACTACTATATTACTGTCCCCATTGTACAAGAATATAACTACTATAATACTGCCCCTATGTACAAGAATATAACTACTATAATACTGCCCCTATGTACAAGAATATAACTGCTATAATACTACCCCTATGTACAAGAATATAACTACTATAATACTGCCTCTATGTACAAGAATATAACTGCTATACTACTGCTCCTATGTACAAGAATATAACTACTATAATACTGCCCCTATGTACAAGAATATAACTACTATAATACTGCTCCTATGTACAGGAATATATCTACTATAATACTGCCTCTATGTACAATAATATAACTACTATAATACTACCCCTATGTACAAGAATATAACTACTATAATACTGCTCCTATGTACAAGAATATAACTACTATAATACTGCTCCTATGTACAAGAATATAAATACTATAATACTGCCCCTATGTACAAAAATATAACTACTATAATTCTGCTCCTATGTACAAGAATATAACTACTATAATACTGCCCCTATATACAGGAATATAACTACTATAATACTGCTCCTATGTACAAGAATATAACTACTATAATACTGCCCCTATGTACAAGAATATAACTACTATAATACTGCCCCTATGTACAAGAATATAACTACTATAATACTACCCCTATGTACAAGAATATAACTACTATAATACTGCTCCTATGTACAAGAATATAACTATTATAATACTGCCTCTATGTACAAGAATATAACTATTATAATACTGCCTCTATGTACAAGAATATAACTACTATAATACTACCCCTATGTACAAGAATATAACTACTATCATACTACCCCTATGTACAAGAATATAACTACTATAATACTACCCCTATGTACAAGAATATAACTACTATAATACTGCTCCTATGTACAAGAATATAACTACTATAATACTGCCCCTATGTACAAGAATATAACTACTATAATACTGCTCCTATGTACAAGAATATAACTGCTATAATACTACCCCTATGTACAAGAATATAACTACTATAATACTGCTCCTATGTACAAGAATATAACTACTATAATACTGCCCCTATGTACAAGAATATAACTACTATAATACTGCCTCTATGTACAAGAATATAACTACTATAATACTGCCCCTATGTACAAGAATATAACTACTATAATACTACCCCTATGTACAAGAATATAACTACTATAATACTGCTCCTATGTGCAAGAATATAACTACTATAATACTGCCTCTATGTACAAGAATATAACTACTATAATACTGCTCCTATATACAAGAATATAACTGCTATAATACTGCCCCTATGTACAAGAATGTAACTACTTTAATACTGCTCCTATATACAAGAATATAACTACTATAATACTGCCCCTATGTACAAGAATATAACTACTATAATACTACCCCTATGTACAAGAATATAACTACTATAATACTACCCCTATGTACAAGAATATAACTACTATAATACTGCCCCTATGTACAAGAATATAACTACTATAATACTGCCCCTATGTACAAGAATATAACTACTATAATACTGTCCCTATGTACAAGAATATAACTACTATAATACTGCTCCTATGTACAAGAATATAACTGCTATAATACTACCCCTATGTACAAGAATATAACTACTATAATACTACCCCTATGTACAAGAATATAACTACAATAATACTGTCCCTATGTACAAGAATATAACTACTATAATACTGCTCCTATGTACAAGAATATAACTGCTATAATACTGCTCCTATGTACAAGAATATAACTACTATAATACTGCTCCTATGTACAAGAATATAACTGCTATAATACTACCCCTATGTACAAGAATATAACTACTATAATACTGCTCCTATGTACAAGAATATAACTACTATAATACTGCCCCTATGTACAAGAATATAACTACTATAATACTGCCCCTATGTACAAGAATGTAACTACTTTAATACTGCTCCTATATACAAGAATATAACTACTATAATACTGCCCCTATGTACAAGAATATAACTACTATAATACTACCCCTATGTACAAGAATATAACTACTATAATACTACCCCTATGTACAAGAATATAACTACTATAATACTGCCCCTATGTACAAGAATATAACTACTATAATACTACCCCTATGTACAAGAATATAACTACTATAATACTGCCCCCTATGTACAAGAATATAACTGCTATAATACTACCCCTATGTACAAGAATATAACTACTATAATACTGCCCCTATGTACAAGAATATAACTACAATAATACTGTCCCTATGTACAAGAATATAACTACTATAATACTGCTCCTATGTACAAGAATATAACTGCTATAATACTGCTCCTATGTACAAGAATATAACTACTATAATACTGCTCCTATGTACAAGAATATAACTGCTATAATACTACCCCTATGTACAAGAATATAACTACTATAATACTGCCCCCTATGTACAAGAATATAACTGCTATAATACTACCCCTATGTACAAGAATATAACTACTATAATACTGCCCCTATGTACAAGAATATAACTACTATAATACTGTCCCTATGTACAAGAATATAACTACTATAATACTGCCTCTATGTACAAGAATATAACTACTATAATACTGCTCCTATGTACAAGAATATAACTACTATAATACTGCTCCTATGTACAAGAATATAACTACTATAATGCTACCCCTATGTACAAGAATATAACTACTATAATACTGCTCCTATGTACAAGAATATAACTACTATAATACTACCCCTATGTACAAGAATATAACTACTATAATACTGCCCCTATGTACAAGAATATAACTACTATAATACTGCTCCTATGTACAAGAATATAACTGCTATAATACTGCTCCTATGTACAAGAATATAGCTACTATAATACTGCCCCTATATACAAGAATATAACTACTATAATACTGCTCCCTATGTACAAGAATATAACTACTATAATACTGCCTCTATGTACAAGAATATAACTACTATAATACTGCTCCTATGTACAAGAATATAGCTACTATAATACTGCCCCTATATACAAGAATATAACTACTATAATACTGCTCCCTATGTACAAGAATATAACTGCTATAATACTGCTCCTATGTACAAGAATATAGCTACTATAATACTGCCCCTATATACAAGAATATAACTACTATAATACTGCTCCCTATGTACAAGAATATAACTGCTATAATACTGCTCCTATGTACAAGAATATAACTGCTATAATACTGCTACTATATACAAGCATATAACTGCTATAATACTGCCCCTATGTACAAGAATATAACTGCTATAATACTGCTCCTATGTACAGGAATATTACTACTATAATACTGCCTCATGTACAGGAATATATCTACTATAATATTCTCGCGTAGCGTACGTCTTTGCATTGCGCTGGGCCTATCCTCGTGTGACGTGTCGGTGATCGGTGACCCCCCCCATACTTTCTGTGTAATATAGTCGCTCGGTCCTGGAATGTAGGTCAGGACGCTACTTGTCTCCCACCACTTACTATTTCTATGGTGACTTATTATGGAGCCTGTCTTTGTGCTGGAGGCTGCACTGATGCTCTAGGCTTGTTTAGCTATTTGGCTTATGGATGGACATGTATGTGACGTATACAGACTATTGAAGGTGTCTTCATTAAGTAAACAGGAGCAGAAATCCCAGTGAAAAACATCTAAATTAATAATGGACTGTGAGATATTCTGTGTCAGTCATGAAGGTTGTCTATAGCACTTCACCTCTGGAAATGAAGGATTTCTGTCTATAATTCCATTCAATATTTACATACAATTCTCTCCTTATTTACAAATATTTCTGTCTTGTCTCCAGTCACAACCAAAGCTCCATTTGAACGTCTAGAGCCAGAACCAAAGCTGTATCAAGGAATAGACTAAAATGCAAAAAGCAACTTATGTTCATCCACCTGTGAATGGCAAACAAGACAAAATCAGAACATGAAATGTTGCAAATTGTTGCAAAAAGTGATAATTTAATTTAAAGGGAAAAAGCAGATAATACAGTCCCGGGGCTGCAACTACAGGGGTGCAGAGATAAAGGGGGGTTATACACGGGGTCCCTGCTGAGATATAGGCGGGACGGTGGCTCAGTGGTTAGCACTGCAGTCTTGTGGTGGCTCAGTGTTTAGCACTGCAGTCTTGTGGTGGCTCAGTGGTTAGCACTGCAGTCGTGTGGTGGCTCAGTGGTTAGCACTGCAGTTGTGTGGTGGCTCCGTGGTTAGCACTGCAGTCGTATGGTGGCTCAGTGGTTAGCACTGTAGTCGTGTGCTGGATCAGTGGTTAGCACTGTAGTTGTGTGGTGGCTCAGTGTTTAGCACTGCAGTTTTGTGGTGGCTCAGTGTTTAGCACTGCAGTCTTGCGGTGGCTCAGTGGTTAGCACTGCAGTCGTGTGGTGGCTCAGTGGTTAGCACTGCAGAGTTGCGGTGGCTCAGTGGTTAGCACTGCAGTCGTGTGGTGGCTCAGTGGTTAGCACTGCAGTCGTGTGGTGGCTCAGTGGTTAGCACTGCAGAGTTGCGGTGGCTCAGTGGTTAGCACTGCAGTCGTGTGGTGGCTCAGTGGTTAGCACTGCAGACTTGCGGTGGCTCAGTGGTTAGCACTGCAGTCTTGTGGTGGCTCATTGGTTAGCACTGCAGTCGTATGGTGGCTCAGTTGTTAGCACTGCAGTCGTGTGGCCGCTCAGTGGTTAGCACTGCAGCCTTGCAGTGCTCGGGTCTTGGGTTCTAGTCCCACTAAGGTCAATATCTGCAAGGAGTTTGTATGTTCTCCCCGTGTTTGCGTGGATTTCCTCCAGGTTCTCCGGTTTCCTCCCACACTCCAAAAACATACAGGTAGGCAATTTAGATTGCGAGCCCCAATGGGGACAGTGTTCCTGACATATGTAAAGCGCTGCGGAATTAATAGCGCTATATAAATGAATAAATATTATATATTATATGCCATGGGGCCCTGGAGCTCTCTGTTGCCCCCTATGGGCAGTAACATGGAATGGAAGCACAGGAGATATTTCTTTCCCTGAGCATGCTCACACTTTTTACCAAGTGCCCCCTCTTGATGGAGATGAAACAATGTGGAAAATTAGGTTTGGAAAGGGTCAGAGATGATGTGCCCTCGTCTGTACGGAAAGACATAAGGCAGAACAATGTGGCGCGCCGCGGTAATGTGATTACTGTGTGGCCAGATGCACTGGTAAATGAAATGAAAAAGCACTTCATTTCTGTAATTCTGTGTCTGTGGCGGGAGGAGACGCGGCCATTCCTGTGCAGCAAATTGCTCGCCTCGGATCAGGTGCATCTGCTGCTTAAAAGCTTCACAGACGGCGGCGAACGCAGGAAACCCGGGATTCTGGGTCACTCACAGTAATATCGCAAATCCGTGCATGATTGGTGGGAACTCAACATCTGTGACCCCCAGAATCTGCAACATGAAGGCACACAATGGTGCATCCATGAATATAAGGGGCAACCTGGGCAGCCAAAATGTAAGAGGGCGACTGTCACCTCCACAGCAGCTGGAATTGTGCATTATAATGGAATATTGGACTGCAGAGGGCCCATACATTGTCCCAGCGCTGGGGGCCCTTTTCTATCTTTGTGTTCTCTTGGTGCCACATTTTGCACGGAATGGTCCTTGCACGTCCTGCGGTAATTTCATGCTGGTGATCATTGCTTAGGCCTCCACCAATCACATATTGATGATATATAGGGCGGCACGGTGGCTCACTGGTTAGCACTGCAGTATTGTGGTGGCTCAGTGGTTAGCACTGCAGCCTTGTGGTGGCTCAGTGGTTAGCACTGCAGTCTTGTGGTGGCTCAGTGGTTAGCACTGCAGTCTTGTGGTGGCTCAGTGGTTAGCACTGCAGTCTTGTGGTGGCTCAGTGGTTAGCACTGCAGTCTTGCGGTGGATCAGTGGTTAGCACTGCAGTCTTGCGGTGGATCAGTGGTTAGCACTGCAGTCTTGTGGTGGCTCAGTGGTTAGCACTGCAGTCTTGTGGTGGCTCAGTGGTTAGCACTGCAGTCTTGCAGCACTGGGATCCTGGGTTCAAATCCCACCAAGGACACCATCTGCAAGGAGTTTGTATGTTCTCCCCGTGTTTGCGTGGGTTTCCTCCGGTTTCCTCCCACACTCCAAAAACATACAGACAGGGACTCTAGATTGTGAGCCCCAATGGGGACAGTGTTCCTGATGTATGTAAAGCGCTGTGGAATTAATAGCGCTATATAAATGAATAAAATTATTAGTAGTAGTCGGCGTTTTGCTTTCCTGATACAGAGGAACTCATTCTCCGCATAGATAAAAAAGTGCATGATGAAATTCTTTCTTCCCACAGCCACCACTAGAGGGAGCTTAGGAGCTTCATGTATACAGATGGCATATAGAACTCCAGTAAGCATATACTCCCAAAAATGGTGCACAACAGAGTCTACGTCTGCACTCTTATAGTCAGCGGCCTCGTGGGCACAAATATCCGAAACCCGTTTAGCGGGGGGCTTGGAAGGAAGCCCCGATGGGACCACTGAAAGGGGAGAGGAACACAGTGTCAAAGTGGCCTAAGGAAGTGATGGATTGGGAGTCAGAGAGCGCGCATTCAGCTGAAATGTGGCACTGAGACTCCCGGTGGAGTGCCAGTCACAGGCGGTGCATAGCACTGACATCATGCGTGGCCCACAGCAGGGACACCAAACACATCACTTGTGGTCTCTGGGCATCTAAAAAAGAGGACAGGGAGCGGCAGGTGAGAATCATCTTTTGTTTTTTTAAAATGTGTTAAAGGTATCATTATTACAGGATGGGCCCAGAAGGGGGGGGGGGTCATTATAACTGGAAGGCGACTGGATATTGTATCAGGATGGGGACAATATACCAAGAAGGGGCCCAGGATAGGTGCCATGATACAAGGATAGGGGATAATATTGCAGGAAGGGGCCCAATATAGCAGTCATTAAACCTGGGAAGGGCCCAGGATGGGGGACATATATACCAGGATGGGGACATTACTACTGGATAAAGCCCAGGATTTGGAACATTATACCAGGAAGGGGCCCAGAATGGGAGACATACTGTCATGGTCGAAAGTGTTGGCACCTTGAAATTGTTCCAGAAAATGAAGCATATCTCCCAGAATATTAGCGCAATCACACATGATTTGTTATAAACAGGTTTATTTACTTTGTGTGTATTAAATAACACATTAAAAAAATTGAGGAAAAAAAGGCAAATTGGAGATAATTTCCTACAAAGCCCCAATAATGGGTCTGCCAAAATTGTTGTCCCCCTCAGCTTAATATCCGCTTGCGCCCTTTACCCTTTGGAATAAATCCCTTCCATCAGTCGCCTCCTGTCCCCGTCCACAGCTTCTTCCTCCTCTCACCTGGAGTCTCAGACTCTTCTTTATAAACGTCTCCAGGTCTCATATCTGAAGACGTCTTCTCTTCTCTTCTCCCAATCTTCAGATCTCTCCACAGGGGTCGATGGGATTTAGATCTGGACTCATTGCGGCCTCTTCAGATCTCTCCAACGCTTTGTTTCCATCCATTTATGGGGCTTCTTGAAGTTTTTGGGGTCATTGTCCTGCTGGAGACCCCTGACCTAGGACTATACCCGGCTTCCTGACACTGGGCTTTACATTGTCACTCAAAATCCTTTGCTAATCTTCAGATTTTATGATGTCTTGCACACAGTCAAGCCCTCCAGTGCCAGAAGCAATAAACAACCCCAAACATCTCTGAGCCTCCACCATACTTTACTGTAGGTGCTGTGTTCATTACTTTGTAGGCCTCATTCCGTTTTCAGTAAACAGTAGAATGCTGCACTTTACCAAAAATCTCCATCTTTGTCTCATCTGTCCACAAGACGCTTTCCCAGAAGGATTTTGGTTACTCACATACATTTTGGCTTTTTTCTGTCTGTGTCAGCAGTGGGGTCCTCCTGGGTCTCTTCCATAGTGTTTAATTTAATTCAGATGTGGACAGATAGTTCACACTGACACTGATGCCTCTGAGCTGCAGGACTGCTTGAATTTCTTTGGACCTTGATTAGGGCTTATCCACCATCCAGACTATCCTGTGTTACAACCTTTCATCAAATTTTTCTCTGCCGTCCACGTCCAGGGAGATTAGCTACAGCGCTATGGGTTGTAAACTTCTTGATTATGTTGTGCACCGTGGACAAACGAACATCAAGATCTCTGAAGATTGACTTGTAACCTAGAGATTGCTGAAATTTTTCAACAATTTTGGTTCTCAGGTCCTTAGACAGTTCTCTTCCCCTCTTTCTATTCTCCATGCTTAGTGCGGCACACACAGACACACAATACAAAGATTGACTCAACTTCTCCCCTTTTTATCTGGTTTCAGGTGTGATTTTTATATTGCCCACACCTGTTACTTGTCACAGGTGAATTTGAATGAGCATCACATGCTGGAAACAAAGTTGTTTGCCCATAATTTTGGAAATGTGCCATCAATTTTGGGGGTTTTGTGTGAAATTATGTCCAGTTTGCATTTTTATCAGTTTTTTTTTCTATTGTTCCAATACACATAAATGAAATAAACATGTGTATAACAATTATGTGGAAGTGTAATAAATTTATGAAATAAATACTTTATTTTCTCGAACAATTTCAAGGGTGGCAACACTTTCAGCTATGACTTTATATTACTGGAAGGGGCCCAAAAAGGTGGTGATTAAACCTGGGAAAGGCCAGGATGGGGGACGTTATACCAGGAAGATGGACATTATTACTTGAAGAGGCCCTCAATGGGGGATATTATACCAAGAAGGGACCCGGGGGGTGGGAGATTATATCAAGAAGGGGACCAGGATGGGGGACATTATAGCAAAAAGGGCCCAGTATGGGAGACATTATATCAGGATGAGGGACATTATTACTGGAATAGGTCCTGGATGGGGGACATTATGCCAAGAAGGGGCCCAAAATGGGGGACATTATAACAAGACAGGAACCAGGATGGGAGACATTATATCAGGATGGTGACATTAGTACTGGAAGAAGCCCTGGATAGGGGACATTATACCAAGAAGGGGCCCAGGATGAGGGACACTGTACCAAGAAGGAGCCCAAGGGTCAGGACATTATAATAATAAGGGGCCCAGGATGGGGGACATTATACCAAGAAGGGGCCCAGAATAGGGGACATTATACCAAGAAGGGGCCCAGGATAGGAGACATTATACTAAGAAAGGTCCTAGGGGGTGGGACATTATACCAAGAAGGGGCCCAGGAGGATAAGAGACCTTATACCAAAATTGTGGGATATTATTACTGGAAGAGAGTCTGTATGGGGGACATTATACCAAGAAGGGGCCCAGGATAGGGCACATAATACCAAGAAGGGGCCCAGGATGACATACATTATACCAGGATGGGGGACAATATTATGGAAGAGAATCTGGAGGGGGGACATTATACCAAGAAGGGGCCCAGGATGGAGAACATTATACCAAGAAGGGGCCCGAGGAAGGACATTATACCAAGAAGGGGCCCAGGATGGAGAACATTATACCAAGGAGGGCCCCGTAATAGGACATTATACCAAGACGGGGCCCAGGATAGGGGTCATAATACCAAGAAGGGGCCCAGGATTACATACATTATACAAGGATGGGGGACAATATGGAAGAGAATCTGGAGGGGGGACATTATACCAAGAAGGGGCCCGGGGTAGGACATTATACCAAGAAGGGGCCCAGGATGGAGAACATTATACCAAGGAGGGGCCCATAATAGGACATTATACCAAGAAGGGGCCTAGGTTGGGGGACATTATACAAAGAAGGAGGCCAGGATGGGGGACATTATACAAAGAAGGGGGCCAGGATGGGGGACATTATACAAAGAAGGGGGCCAGGATGGGGGACATTATACAAAGAAGGAGGCCAGGATGGGGGACATTATACAAAGAAGGGGGCCAGGATGGGGGACATTATACAAAGAAGGGGGCCAGGATGGGGGACATTATACCAGGATGGAGGACATTTTTACTTGAAGGTACCAAGTATGGAGGACATTATACCAGGAAGGAGCTGGAGTTATTAAAGGATACGGGACTTTATTAAATTATGGGGGTGCAACATATATGTCTTTTTAGGCTTTAGAATCTACACGGGACCATGCATCTCATCACCATACCGGTGGGGGCTCAGGTCTTGCATCAGGGCCCATCAGATTCTCGTTATGATAACTAGAGAGATAGATATGTAGACAGATATATAGACAGATACATAGTTGATACATCATTAGTTACTACAGTGATACATGATCCTGCTCCCGTGCACCGTCGCTCACTCTCAGTTGACGTCACAGATGAACATTTTCTATTCATTCGGTGGATTCTGATTTGACTTTTAAGTGCTGAATCTGATGCTTCCAGCGATGATGTGACAGGAGGTCAGAACTGCCCAGAGGAAGCGCCGAGTTTAATGAGTTTCCTTCGGGAATCGCTCCGAGTTCTGCTGATTAAAATAGAATAGATGATATATACAGAGAAACAGAGACGGGAGACGGCGTGCTGCTCCTATGTCCATGCGTCTTGTGGGACATCGATCAAAAGGAGTCACTGCCCCCATCCTGCAGACGGAATACTGAGAGTTGTACTCGTGTCACCAGTGTCCAAAACACGGCGTGACAAATGCGTACGGGCCAACGACTGTCCTGCGCATAGTAAAATACACAGGTTTCAACAGTGATGGTATAGGAGAGGAGGACCATGATAGTAGGAAGTGCGGAATGGGGCCCCTCCTGACACTAACCTGTGTCTAGTCCCTGAGCTCCCCTAACGTCCCTGTACGAGTCCATCCCCTTGTCGCCATCACATGCCTAGTCCCTTACTGTCCCTTCACTCACCCTGTATTGTGACAAGGCTGGTGAGTACAGTACATGCCACCACTACAGTAACTACACACAGGGGAAGGAGGACAGACAGAGGGACATAGACAAAAGGATATACCAACGAACTTTACTGCTGCAGCCAGACACCAAGGCTGCAGGCAACACGGCTCCAAACAGTAGCACCACAAAAGCTCCAGCAGCTCTTAGAGAACATCCTGCCTCTAAAGTGGTCAGAAACAGAATGAATTCTATTACCAGCATCAGGTGATGGATCATGTGACTATTTAAAGCAGATGGGAGATGTCATAAAGGGGCTGCACCGAAGGTGAACAAACCAGGACCTGCTAGCAAAGAAAATTACATTAACCCTCTCTGAACTAACAGAAAACAAATCACATTTAAAATCCGGTGTCTTACTAGCCAAACTCCAAACCTTGCACCAGTCTCCTAATGACGAGAGACACTTGTGACAATAATTCTGTAATGTGTAGAGGAACCTGCCTGCAAATGTTCATTCCCCTGCAGGAATGATGAAGAGTTACATGATGCCCAATGAAATCAATAGTCTTCGTGTGTACAGCACAGATGAGTTAGTATCGGTCACACCCAGACCCCTAGCTGAGGGGGACAAAGGGTGAAACATCAGTTTTCTAATTTGCCAACTACAAAAGTAGCACATCCTCTGCTGTAAAGAATCTTTACCCGGTGATTGCTAAACTCCCTGCCCCATTACCACACACGGTGCACGGTCATATCATCAAGACTCAGACCGATACATTATTAATTGAATCAGGGTCTTTCCCATTTACAGTTGAAACCCTTAGTTTCCCTCCACTCTCTATAAAGACACATCTGCAGGTTTTTCTTTCAGCTTTGTATAAAGACACACCTGTGGATGTATTTAATCCACACCTGAAACACACGGCTTCTTTGTGTAACATCATGGGAAAGTTAAAAGAAATCAGCCAAGATCTCAGGAAGAGAATTGTGGACTTGCACAAGTCTGGTTCATCCTTGGGTGCAATTTCCCGATACCTGAAGGTGCCTCATTCATCTGTACAAACAATTATTCGCAAGTACAAACAAGATGGGAATGTGCAGCCATCATACCGCTCAGGAAGGAGACAGGTTCTGTGCACCAGAGATGATCGTGCTTTGGTCAGACATGTGCATATCAACCAAAGAACAAAAGGAAAAGACCTTGTGAAGATGCTGGCGGAAGCTGGTAAGATTGTGTCATTATCCACAGTGATAAGAGTACTGTATCAGCATGGGCTGAAAGACCACTCTGCCAGGAACAAGCCATTACTCCAAAAGAAATATAAAAAAGACAGATTAACGTTTGCAAATGCACACAGGAACACAGACCTTAATTTTTGGAGACATGTCCTGTGGTCTGAAGAAACAAAAATTGAAGTGTTTGGCCATAATGACCATTGTTACGTTTGGAGGAAAAAGGGAGAATTTTTTAAGCCTAAGAACATCATCAAGACTGTGAAACACGGGGGCGGCAGCATCATGTTGTGGGGTGTTTCGCTGCAGGAGGAATTGGTGCTCTTCACAAAATAGATGGCATCATGAGAAAAGAAGATTATTTGGCAATACTGAAGAACATCTCAAGACATCAGCCAGGAACTTACAGCTTGCGCGGAAATGGGTCTTCCAAATGGACAATGACCCGAAGTTACTGCCAAACTGGTTACACAGCGGCTTAAGGAGAACAAAGTCAATGTTTTGGAGTGGCCATCACAAAGCCCTGATCTTAATCCTATTGATAATTGATGGGCAACACTGAAAAGGCCGGTGCGAGCGGCGACCTCCAAACATGGCTCAGTTACACCAGTTCTGTCAGGAGGATACGGCCCAAATTCCACCAACTATTGTGAGAAGCTTAAAAATCATTTTGGCTCCTCATTGACCTAAAACAGGAAAGATTTATTCTGATTTCATGTTAGATACTGAGAAAAACCTTCAGATGTGTCTTTATAAAGAGCGGAGGGAAAAACCTGCAGATGTGTCTGTGTAGAGAGCAGAGGGAAAAACCTGCAGATGTGTCTGTATAGAGAGCGGAGGGAAAAACCTGCAGATGTGTCTGTATAGAGAGCGGAGGGAAAAACCTGCAGATGTGTCTGTATAGAGAGCAGAGGGAAAAACCTGCAGATATGTCTGTATAGAGAGCGGAGGGAAAAACCTGCAGATATGTCTGTATAGAGAGCAGAGGGAAAAACCTGCAGATGTGTCTTTATAGAGAGCGGAGGGAAAAACCTGTAGATGTGTCTTTATAGAGAGCAGAGGGAAAAACCTGCAGATGTGTCTTTATAGAGAGCAGAGGGAAAAACCTGTAGATGTGTCTTTATATAGAGCAGAGGGAAAAACCTGCAGATGTGTCTTTATAGAGAGCAGAGGGAAAAACCTGCAGATGTGTCAGTATAGAGAGCGGAGGGAAAAACCTGCAGATGTGTCAGTATAGAGAGCGGAGGGGAAAACCTGCAGATGTGTCTTTATAGAGAGCGGCGGGAAAAACCTGTAGATGTGTCTTTATAGAGAGCAGAGGGAAAAACCTGCAGATGTGTCTTTATAGAGAGCGGAGGGAAAAACCTGCAGATGTGTCTTTATAGAGAGCAGAGGGAAAAACCTACAGATGTGTCTTTATAGAGAGCAGAGGGAAAAACCTGCAGATGTGTCTTTATAGAGAGCGGAGGGGAAAACCTGCAGATGTGTCTCTATAGAGAGCGGAGGGAAACTGAGGGCTTACACTGTATTTAAATAACCCCAATTGAGTGTCTTCTTTTATCTATTCACACCAGAAGGATGACAGTGCTGAACTGTAACAACAGAATAAGTGTCACGAGGGTCTCCCCTCTTTGGGGAAAGTGTAACATCTACTAAAAAGCTGCTTCCCCCCGGGTTTTGTGCAGTGAGGTGACCCGGATATGTACATTTATTGCATATATTCGTCTCAGTTCACCATTACTGCTGATGTGGTTTTTGGCATGAGGACTGAGTCTGTTTCTGTCCTGGTGGACTGTGGACCAGGAGCCAACATGGTGGATTCTTGTTTTGCTTGGACTCACAGTCTTTCCTGTAGTGCACTAGCGAGGTCCATTACTATACTGGCCATTGATGCTGCTCTTCTCAGCCAGAGACGTTTTTCCCAAGTCATGCATAATGTGAACTTTTGCATATGGACTCTTCACAAAGAGCTCCTGTCCTGTTACGTCTTTAAGGGTTTCCTCACCCCCATTGTTTTGGGTCTTCCCTGGCTGATGAAGCACAATCCTGTGATTGATTGGCGGTCTAGAGAAGTTATCAGTTGGGGCAGTTTTTGTGAAAATAACTGTCTGAGTACGACTATCTCTACCATCCTTATAAAGTCTACACCCTCATTCCCGGCCGGGGTGCCTGAGGAGAGGTGCTTCCGGAAAGAAGGGGCGATATTCTACCCTCACTTCAGGGTAATACTGGGCCTCGGTGTCCCTCCGGAAGAGGTGGTCATGGGGGAGGGATTGTTTCCACTGAGGGTCCTGTTCCTGAAGATAAGGTTTTGAAGACACGGGGGGATGCCCCTGTTGTGTGTCCTTCAGGAGGATTTCCTACTCTTAACAAAGGCATGACAGGTAATAAATATTCAGGTCCGGACCTGTGTGTGAATGACTACATATTGGTCACCACTAAAAAGATCAGGTGGAAGTGTTTATCTGGGGCTCTGGGCTTTAGGGTTATCAATCCATATAGAGTATATTGTTAACCCTATGGTTTTTCTGCTGGTTATAATGTCACGGTCGGACAAGGGGATGTCCGATGCATGGCGCCACACAGAGGTTACAATGGGGATGGAAAGGAAGAGGAAGCCCCTGATGATAGGGAGCTGGGAATGGGGCACTTCTTGACACTGACCTTTGTCTTACCCCTGAGCTTCCCTAACATCAACATACGAGTCCATTCCCTCTTCCCCATCACATGCCTAGTCCCTATCTATCCCTCCACTAACTCTGTCTAGTGCCAAGGCCGGTGAGTGCACTAGACGTCACCACTACAGTAATAAAAGACAATGGAAGTAAGACAGACAGGCGACATAGACAAAAGGATATGCACCAACTGTTACAGCCAAACACCAGGGCTGCAGGTGACACGGCTCCAACAGCTTCCAAAGGCTTCCTCTCTCCACGGTTGTCAGTTCAGAATGAATGCAATTCTATAGCCAGCATCAGGTGATGGAACATGTGACTATTTAAAGGGTAGGGGAGTGGTAACAAACCGACTGCACCTGAGATTGAACTAACCAGGAACAACCAGCAAGGAAAGAGTCCTTAACCCTCTCTGCACAAAAAGAAGAAAGCAAATACGTTTAAAAACACAAGGCAATGTGAGACTTAGATCACAAACCTGTCATACGTCTCCCAAAAACGGCAGACCCTCATGACAATAAGGCCAGAACCTAAAACGTTATGAAACAACATTATACTTAATCCAATGAAATCTAGAAAAACCTTCTTAACAATTCTCAAGCAGACCATGATCCAACCTCTGATCGGATTAGCCCTGTGGTCTCTAACGTGTGTCTAACCTGGGAGTTGTAGTCTCAGAACAGCTGGAAAGCCACAGGTTGTAGGTAATTGGATTTATCAACAGAAGGGTCAATAGAGATTCAATGTTGGTTATAGACTGGACAGGTATCGCTAGGTGAGCAAAAAAAAAACCTGATCTCCATTAGGCTGGCCTGGGATGTGCCCCCATCGCGGTCCCCTCATTGTAAAGTGCTGCAGTCTGATTTCATATTGGCAATAAAAAGGTTAAATGACAGTATTTGTCGGAGGTATGACTTTTCACCAGTCTGGTCAGTCAGGAGCATATGGTCAGTGCCATAAATAGTGACCAAAGCTGGCTGCCATTGTTTATTGGTCTCAAAATGCTACAAAGTGATCCAATGTTTTGGTTAACTAATGTCTTATTAACTATAGGAAATGCAGCGGTAGAAGTTGCACCCAGGCTATAGTGCCTGAGGGAGCCCATAGATCCCAAAGTAGAAACCATTGTTATAAATGGCACCTGGTAGATGGGGGCCCAGGGGCTTCACGTTATATAACTGTGTGCTCTATTAACAGCCTCAGCAATAGCCTAACCAAAAGCAAAGGCGAATAATCATTCAGCCGCCATAGCAAATGATCAATGGGGCCCCACCAAGAGCCTTAATAAAAGTTCCACAACTCTGTGCTGATCTACTTGTATAAGAAAGCTCCATCTTTCTTACTTGATAAGAGATATAATTTTGGCTGCCTGAAGGCATCAAATGGACGAGCTCCCAACATTGGATTATATAGCTAGTAATGAACCTAATAGGAGCTGTATAGATCTGAATACAGATCGCTCCTCCTAGTGGTGGCTGTTTAAATCTGCATGTAGTGAGCTCCTCCTAGTGGTGACTGTATAAATCTGTATGTAGTGAGCTCCCTCTAGTGGTGGCTGTATAAATCTGTATGTAGTGAGCTCCCCCTAGTGGTGACTGTATAAATCTGTATGTAGTGAGCTCCCTCTAGTGGTGGCTGTATAAATCTGTATGTAGTGAGCTCCCTCTAGTGGTGGCTGTATAAATCTGTGTGTAGTGAGCGCCCTCTAGTGGTGACTGCATAAATCTGTATGTAGTGAGCCCCCTCTAGTGGTGGCTGTATAAATCTGTATGTAGTGAGCTCCCCCTAGTGGTGACTGTATAAATCTGTATGTAGTGAGCTCCCTCTAGTGGTGGCTGTATAAATCTGTATGTAGTGAGCTCCCTCTAGTGGTGGCTGTATAAATCTGTGTGTAGTGAGCGCCCTCTAGTGGTGACTGCATAAATCTGTATGTAGTGAGCTCCCTCTAGTGGTGGCTATATAAATCTGTATGTAGTGAGCTCCCTCTAGTGGTGGCTGTATAAATCTGTATGTAGTGAGCTCCCTCTAGTGGTGACTGTATAAATCTGTATGTAGTGAGCTCCCTCTAGTGGTGACTGTATAAATCTGTATGTAGTGAGCTCCCTCTAGTGGTGGCTGTATAAATCTGTATGTAGTGAGCTCCCTCTAGTGGTGACTGTATAAATCTGTATGTAGTGAGCTCCCTCTAGTGGTGGCTGTATAAATCTGTATGTAGTGAGCTCCCTCTAGTGGTGACTGTATAAATCTGTATGTAGTGAGGTCCCTCTAGTGGTGGCTGTATAAATCTGTATGTAGTGAGCTCCCTCTAGTGGTGGCTGTATAAATCTGTATGTAGTGAGCTTCCTCTAGTGGTGACTGTATAAATCTGTATGTAGTGAGCTCCCTCTAGTGGTGGCTGTATAAATCTGTACGTAGTGAGCTCCCTCTAGTGGTGGTTAGATAAATCTGTATACAGTGTGCTCCCTCTAGTGGTGGCTGTATAAATCTCCACGTAGTAAGCTCCCTGTAGTGATGATTGTATAAATCTGTATGTAGTGAGCTCCCTCTAGTGGTGGCTGTATAAATCTCTATGTAGTGAGCTCCCTCTAGTGGTGGCTGTATAAATCTGTATGTAGTGAGCTCCCTCTAGTGGTGGCTGTATAAATCTGTATGTAGTGAGCTCCCTCTAGTGGTGGCTGTATAAATCTGTATGTAGTGAGCTCCCTCTAGTGGTGGCTGTATAAATCTGTATATAGTGAGCTCCCTCTAGTGGTGGCTGTATAAATCTGTATGTAGTGAGCTCCCTCTAGTGGTGGCTGTATAAATCTCCACGTAGTAAGCTCCCTGTAGTGATGATTGTATAAATCTGTATGTAGTGAGCTCCCTCTAGTGGTGGCTGTATAAATCTGTATGTAGTGAGCTCCCTCTAGTGGTGGCTGTATAAATCTGTATGTAGTGAGCTCCCTCTAGTGGTGGCTGTATAAATCTGTATGTAGTGAGCTCCCTCTAGTGGTGGCTGTATAAATCTGTATATAGTGAGCTCCCTCTAGTGGTGGCTATATAAATCTGTATGTAGTGAGCTCCCTCTAGTGGTGGTTGTATAAATCTCCATGTAGTAAGCTCCCTGTAGTGATGATTGTATAAATCTGTATGTAGTGAGCTCCCTCTTGTGGTGGCTGTATAAATCTGTATGTAGTGAGCTCCCTCTTGTGGTGGCTGTGTAACTCTGTATGTAGTGATCCCTTCCTAGTGGTGGCTGTATAAATCTGTATGTAGTGAGCTCCCTCTAGTGATGGTTGTGTAAATCTGCATATAGTGAGCTCCCTCTAGTGGTGGTTGTATACATTTATATTTAGTGAGCTCCCCCTAGTGGTGGCTGTATAAATCTGTATGTAGTGATCTCCCTCTAGTGTTGGCTGTATATATCTGTATGTAGTGAGCTCCCCCTAGTGGTGGCTTTATAAATCTGTATGTAGTGAGCTCCCTCTAGTGGTGGCTGTATAAATCTGTATGTAGAGAGCTCCCCCTAGTGTTGACTGTATAAATCTGTATGTAGTGATCTCCCTCTAGTGGTGGTTGTATAAATCTGTATATAATGAGCTCCCTCTAGTGGTGGCTGTATAAATCTGTATGTAGTGAGCTCCTCCTAGTGGTGGCTGTATAAATCTGTATGTAGTGAGCTTCCTCTAGTGGTGGCTGTATAAATCTGTATGTAGTGAGCTCCCCCTAGTGGTGGCTGTATAAATCTGTATGTATTGAGCTCCCTCTAGTGGTGGCTGTATAAATCTGTATATAGTGAGCTCCCCCTAGTGGTGGCTGTATAAATCTGTATGTAGTGAGCTCCCTCTAGTGGTGGCTGTATAAATCTGTATGTAGTGAGCTCCCCCTAGTGGTGGCTGTATAAATCTGTATGTATTGAGCTCCCTCTAGTGGTGGCTGTATAAATCTATATATAGTGAGCTCCCCCTAGTGGTGGCTGTATAAATCTGTATGTAGTGAGCTCCCTCTAGTGGTGGCTGTATAAATCTGTATGTAGTGAGCTCCCTCTAGTGGTGGCTGTATAAATCTGTATGTAGTGAGCTCCCTTTAGTGGTGGCTATATAAATCTGTATGTAGTGAGCTCCTCCTAGTGGTGGCTGTATAAATCTGTATGTAGTGAGCTCCCTCTAGTGGTGGCTGTATAAATCTGTATGTAGTGAGCTCCCCCAAGTGGTGGCTGTATAAATCTGTATATAGTGAGCTCCCCCTAGTGGTGGCTGTATAAATCTGTATGTAGTGAGCTCCCTCTAGTGGTGGCTGTATAAATCTGTATGTAGTGAGCTCCCTCTAGTGGTGGCTGTATAAATCTGTATGTAGTGAGCTCCCTTTAGTGGTGGCTATATAAATCTGTATGTAGTGAGCTCCTCCTAGTGGTGGCTGTATAAATCTGTATGTAGTGAGCTCCCTCTAGTGGTGGCTGTATAAATCTGTATGTAGTGAGCTCCCCCTAGTGCTGGCTGTATAAATCTGTATTTAGTGAGGTCCACCTAGTGGTGGCTGTATAAATCTGTACGTAGTGAGCTCCCTCTAGTGGTGGCTGTATAAATCTGTATGTAGTGCGCTTCCTCTAGTGGTGGCTGTATAAATCTGTATGTAGTGAGCTCCCTCTAGTGATGGCTGTATAAATCTGTATGTAGTGAGCTCCCTCTAGTGGTGGCTGTAGAAATCTGTATGTAGTGAGCTCCCCCTAGTGGTGGCTGTATAAATCTGCATTTAGTGTGCTCCCTCTAGTGGTGGCTGTATAAATCAGTATGTAGTGAGCTCCTTCTAGTGGTGACTGTATATATCTGTATGCAGTGAGCTCTCTCTAGTGGTGACTGTATAAATCTGTATGTATTGAGCTCCCTCTAGTGGTGGCTGTATAAATCTGTATGTAGTGAGCTCCCTCTAGTGGTGGCTGTATAAATCTGTATGTAGTGAGCTCCCTCTAGTGGTGGCTGTATAAATCTGTATGTAGTGAGCTCCCTCTAGTGGTGACTGTATAAATCTGTATGTAGTGAGCTCCCTCTAGTGGTGGCTGTATAAATCTGTGTGTAGTGAGCGCCCTCTAGTGGTGACTGTATAAATCTGTATGTAGTGAGCTCCCTCTAGTGGTGACTGTATAAATCTGTATGTAGTGAGCTCCCCCTAGTGGTGGCTGTATAAATCTGTATGTAGTGATCTCCCTCTAGTGATGGCTGTAGACATCTGTATGTAGTGAGCTCCCTCTAGTGGTGGCTGTATAAATCTGTATGTAGTGAGCTCCCTCTAGTGGTGGCTGTATAAATCTGTATGTAGTGAGCTCCCCCTAGTGGTGGCTGTATAAATCTGTGTGTAGTGAGCGCCCTCTAGTGGTGACTGTATAAATCTGTATGTAGTGAGCTCCCCCTAGTGGTGGCTGTATAAATCTGTATGTAGTGAGCTCCCCCTAGTGGTGGCTGTATAAATCTGTATGTAGTGAGCTCCCTCTAGTGATGGCTGTAGACATCTGTATGTAGTGAGCTCCCTCTAGTGGTGGCTGTATAAATCTGTGTGTAGTGAGCGCCCTCTAGTGGTGACTGTATAAATCTGTATGTAGTGAGCTCCCTCTAGTGGTGGCTGTATAAATCTGTATGTAGTGAGCTCCCTCTAGTGGTGACTGTATAAATCTGTATGTAGTGAGCTCCCCCTAGTGGTGGCTGTATAAATCTGTATGCAGTGAGCTCCCTCTAGTGGTGGCTGTATAAATCTGTATGTAGTGAGCTCCCCCTAGTGGTGGCTGTATAAATCTGTATGTAGTGAGCTCCCCCTAGTGGTGGCTGTATAAATCTGTATGTAGTGAGCTCCCCTAGTGGTGATTGCAGGTATGCTCCCAGCATCAGCAGTGCAGTTAGGTGCCTTGCTTCTGTGGCAGGGATCCTATAGCACCCATTCTAGCTTGATACAAGCTGGGGGTTCAGGGGCCTGAAGTGTTACATCACCGATGGCTCCTCATTGTTTGAGGACACCACTTGAGTCACTGCTGGGGCTTTGGTGCCTTTATCTGGAGGAGCCCACGTTCCTCAGGGACACGCAGTGAATCAGTGTGCATTATTGATTGGTAATGGCCGTTATTCCCACTGGAGTGGATGAATAGAGACAGTTTACATCCATTAGCGGAGCTGAGTCAGTCTACAACAATGGATGTCACTCGTAAGATCGGCATTACTAATGCAGCTCCGGTGTGAAGAGGCATCAGCGGATAATCAGCTCTCACCGAGTATGGGGTTCTATAACAAAAATCCATGCAAGGTATCAAATGGACTATATATTGTATATTACCATGTGAGAGGCAGCACAGAGTATTTCAGGAGAGGAGTGTGCTCATCCTGTGGCAGGATGACAGATTGAGGATTACACAGGGGAAGGAACATGGTCCTCAGCAGCACAGAGTATTTCAGGAGAGGAGTGCAAAGATCTTGTGAGAGATGAAATAGTAGTATGGTACCCAGAAGCACAGAGTATTACAGGAGAAGAATGCCCGAAATGATAGACTGAAAATAATACAGAGGAGTGCAGCAGACGAGTGTCAGAAAAAAATACAGAGGAGTGCAGCAGACGAGTGTCAGAAAATAATACAGAGGAGTGTAGCAGACGAGTGTCAGAAAATAATACAGAGGAGTGCAGCAGATGAGTGTCAGAAAATAATACAGAGGAGTGCAGCAGACGAGGGTCAGAAAATAATACAGAGGAGTGCAGCAGATGAGTGTCAGAAAATAATACAGAGGAGTGTAGCAGACGAGGGTCAGAAAATAATAGAGGAGTGCAGCAGATGAGGATCAGAAAATAATACAGAGGAGTGCAGCAGACGGGTGTCAGAAAATAATACAGAGGAGTGCAGCAGACGAGGGTCAGAAAATAATAGAGGAGTGCAGCAGATGAGTGTCAGAAAATAATACAGAGGAGTGCAGCAGACGGGTGTCAGAAAATAATACAGAGGAGTGCAGCAGACGAGGGTCAGAAAATAATAGAGGAGTGAAGCAGACGAGTGTCAGAAAATAATACAGAGGAGTGCAGCAGATGAGGGTCAGAAAATAATACAGAGGAGTGCAGCAGACGGGTGTCAGAAAATAATACAGAGGAGTGCAGCAGACGAGTGTCAGAAACTAATACAGAGGAGTGCAGCAGACGAGTGTCAGAAACTAATACAGAGGAGTGCAGCAGACGAGTGTCAGAAAATAATACAGAGGTGTGCAGCAGACGAGTGTCAGAAAATAATACAGAGGAGTGCAGCAGACGAGTGTCAGAAACTAATACAGAGGAGTGCAGCAGATAAGTGTCAGAAAATAATACAGAGGAGTGCAGCAGACGAGTGTCAGAAAATAATACAGAGGAGTGCAGCAGACGAGTGTCAGAAACTAATACAGAGGAGTGCAGCAGATAAGTGTCAGAAAATAATACAGAGGAGTGCAGCAGACGAGTGTCAGAAAATAATACACAGGAGTGCAGCAGACGGGTGTCAGAAAATAATACAGAGGAGTGCAGCAAACAAGTGTCAGAAAATAATACATAGGAGTGCAGCAGATGGGTGTCAGAAAATAATAAAGAGGAGTGCAGCAGACGAGTGTCAGAAAATAATACAGAGGAGTGCAGCAGACGAGTGTCAGAAAATAATACAGAGGAGTGCAGCAGACGAGTGTCAGAAAATAATACAGAGGAGTGCAGCAGACGGGTGTCAGAAAATAATACAGGAGAGTGCAGCAGACGAGTGTCAGAAAATAATACAGAGGAGTGCAGCAGACGAGTGTCAGAAAATAATACAGAAGCGTGCAGCAGACGAGTGTCAGAAAATAATACATAGGAGTGCAGCAGATAAGTGTCAGAAAATAATACAGAAGAGTGCAGCAGACGAGTGTCAGAAAATAATACAGAGGAGTGCAGCAGACGACTGTCAGAAAATAATACAGAGGAGTGAAGCAGACGAGTGTCAGAAAATAATACATAGGAGTGCAGCAGACGGGTGTCAGAAACTAATACAGAGGAGTGCAGCAGACGAGTGTCAGAAAATAATACAGAGGAGTGCAGCAGACGAGTGTCAGAAAATAATACAGAGGAGTGAAGCAGACGGGTGTCAGAAACTAATACAGAGGAGTGCAGCAGACGAGTGTCAGAAAATAATACAGAGGAGTGAAGCAGACGAGTGTCAGAAAATAATACAGAGGAGTGCAGCAGACGAGGGTCAGAAAATAATAGAGGAGTGCAGCAGATAAGTGTCAGAAAATAATACAGAAGAGTGAAGCAGACGAGTGTCAGAAAATAATACAGAGGAGTGAAGCAGACGAGTGTCAGAAAATAATACAGAGGAGTGCAGCAGATAAGTGTCAGAAAATAATACAGAAGAGTGCAGCAGACAAGTGTCAGAAAATAATACAGAGGAGTGCAGCAGATAAGTGTCAGAAAATAATACAGAAGAGTGCAGCAGACGAGTGTCACAAAGTAACAGAGGGAAAAGCAGTGTACCCAGCAGCACAGAGCAGGATGCCCGAAATCATAGACTGAAAATAATACAGAGGAGTGCAGCAGACGAGTGTCAGAAAGTAACAAAGAATCTTAGGAGAAAAGTTTGCTGATCTTCCAGAAGTTCATAAACTGGATGTTACTTAATGGAAGGAGGAAAGGTCTCAAGCAGCACAGATTATTATAGGAAATGGGTATTTTGAGCTTGTGGAAGTTAAACTGAGAGTTAAAAAGGGCTAGGGCCCATGGGTTGCTGGAGCCCTTGGGTTGCTGGAGCTCATGGGCTGGTAAGGTCCTTGGGTTGGTGAGGCCCTTGGGTTGCTGGGCCCTTGGGTTGCTGAAATCTTTGGGTTGCTGGGGCCTGTGGGTTGGTGAAGCCCTTGGGTTGCTAAGGCCAATAGGGTGGTGGAGCCCTTGGGTTGCTGGGGCCTGTGGGTTGCTGTGCCCTTGGGTTGCTGGAACCCTTGGGTTGCTGGGCTCTTGGGTTGTGAAAATCTTTGGTTTGCTGGGGCCTGTGGGTTGGTGAAGCCCTTGGGTTGCTGGGGCTCATAGATTGGTGGAGCCCTTGGGTTGCTGGGGCCTGTGGGTTGGTGGAGCCCTTTGGTTGATGGAGCCCTTGGGTTGCTGGGGCCCTTGGGTTGCTGGGGGCCATGGGTTGGTGGAGCCCTTGGGTTGCTGGAGCCCTTGGGTTGCTGGGGCCCTTGGGTTGCTGGGACCCTTGAGTTGCTGGAACCCTTGGGTTGCTGGGGACCTTGGGTTTCTGGTGCCTGTGGGTTGGTAAGGTCCTTGCGTTGTTGAAGCCATTTTGTTGCTAAGGCCCTTGGGTTGGTGGGGCTCTTGGGTTGCTGGGGCCCTTAGGTTTGTGCACCCCTTGGGTTGGGTTGCTGGGGCTCTTTGGTTGGTGCAGCCCTTGGGTTGGTGGGGTCTTTGGGTGGCTGGAGCCCTTGGATTGGGGGGCCCTTGGGTGGCGGGGAACATGGGTTGGTCGGGCCCTTGGGTTGCTTGGGCCCTTGGGTTGCTGAAGCCCTTGGGTTGGTGAGGCCCTTGGGTTCCTGGGGCCCTTGGTTTGCTGGGGGCCATGGGTTGGTGGAGCCCTTGGGTTGCTGGACCCCTTGGGTTGCTGGGGCCCTTGGGTTGCTGGAGCCCTTGGGCCGCTGGGGCCCTTGGGTTCCTGGTGCCTGTGGGTTGGTAAGGTCCTTGCGTTGTTGAAGCCCTTTTGCTGCTAAGGCCCTTGGGTTGGTAGGGCTCTTGGGTTGCTGGGGCCCTTGGGTTTGTGGAGCCCTTGGGTTGGGTTGCTGGGGCTCTTTGGTTGGTGCAGCCCTTGGGTTGGTGAGGTCTTTGAATTGATGGAGCCCTTGGATTGGGGGGCCCTTGGGTGGTGGGGAACGTGGGTTGGTAGGGCCCTTGGGTTGCTTGGGCTCTTGGGTTGCTGAAGCCCTTGGGTTGGTGAGGCCCTTGGGTTGGTGAGGCCCTTGGGTTCCTGGGGCCCTTGGGTTGGTGGAGTCCTTAGCTTGGTGTGGATCTTGGATTGGTGAATCCCTTTTCTTGATGAAGCCCTTGGGTTGGTGGAGCCTTTGAGTTGCTGGGGCCCTTGGGTTGCTGGGGCCTTTAGCTTGGTGGGGCTCTTGGGTAGGTGGTACCCTTTGGTTGATGTAGCCCTTGGGTTGCTGGCACCCTTGGGCCAGGGGATCCTTTGGGTTGTTGGGACCCTTGGGTTGCTGAGGCCCTTGAGTTGGTGGGGTCCTTGGGTTGATGTGGCCCTTGGGTTGCTGGGGCCTTCAAGTTGGTGGGGCTCTTGGGTAGGTGGTACCCTTGTGTTGATGGAGCCCTTGGGTTGCTGGGGCCCTTGGGTTGCTGGAGCCCTTGGGCTGCTGGGGCCCTTGGGTTCCTGGTGCCTGTGGGTTGGTAAGGTCCTTGCGTTGTTGAAGCCCTTTTGCTGCTAAGGCCCTTGGGTTGGTAGGGCTCTTGGGTTGCTGGGGCCCTTGGGTTTGTGGAGCCCTTGGGTTGGGTTGCTGGGGCTCTTTGGTTGGTGCAGCCCTTGGGTTGGTGAGGTCTTTGGGTTGATGGAGCCCTTGGATTGGGGGGACCTTGGGTGGTGGGGAACGTGGGTTGGTAGGGCCCTTGGGTTGCTTGGGCTCTTGGGTTGCTGAAGCCCTTGGGTTGGTGAGGCCCTTTGGTTGGTGAGGCCCTTGGGTTCCTGGGGCCCTTGGGTTGGTGGAGTCCTTGGCTTGGTGTGGATCTTGGATTGGTGAATCCCTTTTCTTGATGAAGCCCTTGGGTTGGTGGAGCCTTTGAGTTGCTGGGGCCCTTGGGTTGCTGGGGCCTTTAGCTTGGTGGGGCTCTTGGGTAGGTGGTACCCTTGGGTTGATGTAGCCCTTGGGTTGCTGGCACCCTTGGGCCAGGGGATCCTTTGGGTTGTTGGGACCCTTGGGTTGCTGAGGCCCTTGAGTTGATGGGGTCCTTGGGTTGATGTGGCCCTTGGGTTGCTGGGGCCTTTAGCTTGGTGGGGCTCTTGGGTAGGTGGTACCTGTCACGATCCCCGGGTCCCCTGCGCTGCTCCCCGGCTCACCTGTCACGCTCCCCGGCTCCCCTGGCTCGCTCCCCGGTTCTTCAGTCCGGTCTCCGCCGCTCCCCACTCTCCAGCATCCATTGCCGGCGCTTCCTAGGCGTCCTGGTCCCCGCTCCCGGCGCCCGTCGGCGTCTCAGCCCCAGCCCGGCTCTGCTGCTTCCTCCTCTCAGCTTCCTGCTCTGGCTTCTGGCACCCGGGCCGCGCGCATGCGCATTAGGGCGCGCGCCCGGTCATTGACCCTTTCTTAAAGGGCCAGCGTCCATTGACAGGAAATGAAGCACACAGGTTCAGGGTATAAAGGGATTGAATGTCCAAGTGGGCGGGGCCTGATCTTCGTGTTTCCCAAGCTAGGAGTCAGGTCTCCTTGTGTCTCTTTGCCATACTTACGTATCTCTCTTCTAGAGCCGATCCTGCCTCGCCATCCGGTCCTGCCGAATCCCGCACCCCGAACGCTGCCTATCTGCCATCCTGACAGTCCGTACCATCTCTGAACCCTGTGGTGACCCGTCATCTCGCTCCAACGGTTCCGGACTCCGCCTGACATCATCTCGGCTTCCGAACCTGAGCTCCGTCACCCGGACTACCATCAGTGACTCCGTGGTCCCAGGGACTTCTCTATTATACTCTTGTGCACGGACTGCCCTGCTACCTGTAGTGCTCCAGCTACCGGACCCCTTACCATCATCAAGGAGTTCGGCCCAGTGGATCCACCTCCTGGGTCTGCCCTTCCACCTGGCCCTAACAGTAAGATCAGGCCATGGATCCCGCTGAAGCACTAGCGGCCTTGCAGGAGGAACTCCAACGCCAGCGTGAGACCCAGACCCGCATGCTGAACTTCATGACTTCGGTGGACGCCCGCCTGAACACGCTACAAGCGTCAATTACATCTTCAGCATCTCGGGCTTCCACTAGCCAATCCACGGCTCCAGCCCCCGTGGCAGCCTCTTCGGATGCTTCCAGACTTCGTTTGGCTTCACCACCCCGGTACGCCGGAGATCCCAAGACCTGCAGGGGTTTCATAAACCAATGCTCCCTCCATTTCACGCAGCTGCCGCATTTGTTTGCCTCCGACCAAGCCAAGGTCGCCTTCATCATGTCCCATCTAGAGGGTGAGGCACTGGCGTGGATGAACCCCTTGTGGGAAAAGGAGGATCCTGTGACCACGAACATCCAGGAGTTCCTGCAGGCATTCCGTGGCACCTTTGACGAGCCCGGACGCGCCTCCGCGTCTGCTTCATCTCTTCTCCGGTTACGTCAGGGGACTCTGACGGTGGGTCAATACGCAATCCGTTTTCGTACCTTGGCTTCGGAACTTGGCTGGAACAACGAGGCCCTAACTGCCGCCTTCTGGGAGGGACTCTCGGGTCGAATTAAAGATGAGCTGGTTGGTCGTGACGTACCATCCACCCTGGATGCCCTGATTACCCTAGCGACTCGAGTGGACATCCGCTTTCAGGAGCGATCCAAAGAGGTTTCCCGTGAGAGACGTCCGGTACGGCATTCCTCTCCTCCGCAGAAGCCCGCCGTACTACAGTCAACGGCATCTGGTGTCTCCGTCCACGAGCCCATGCAGATCGACCGTGTGCGGCAGTCCGAACAACGTCGAGCAGAGCGGCTCGCCAAGGGCCTCTGCTTCTACTGCGGAGAGGGCACACACCTGCTACGCTCCTGTCCAGAGAGGCCGGGAAACTCCAAAGCCTAGGGTTGGTAGGAGAGGCCACCCTAGGTGCTGGGACTCTCTCAGACCCAGTTATGTGGACTGTACAAGTGACAACGGGAGAGACGCGGTTCACGGCCGAGGCGTACCTCGATTCTGGGGCAGCAGGCAATTTCATCCAGCAGGCCACGGTGGACAAGTACCAGGTGCCTGTTACTCCACTCGACAAACCCCTCGTGATTGCCTCTGTGGATGGGAGACCCCTCTCTGACACCATCTCCTGGATCACCAGGCCGGTCGAACTGCGTATCAGTGCCCTGCACACCGAGAACATCGCTCTCTACGTCCTCCCACACATGTCCCATCAAATCCTGCTGGGACTTCCCTGGTTACGGACACACGAGCCATCAGTCAGCTGGGGCACTGGTGAAATCACCCGATGGGGCTCTTCGTGCCATGAGAACTGTCTGAAGACCATACAACCCATCCGACGACCTCCGGTTCCAGAGAACCTACCGGGACTGCCCTCGGCCTATTGGTCCTTCGCGGACGTCTTTGATAAAAAGGAATCTGAGGTACTTCCGCCACATCGTCCGTACGATTGTGCCATCGACCTGCTCCCGGGAACAACACCACCTCGAGGACGGATATATCCATTGTCTCCAGCCGAAACAAGGGCCATGTCTACTTACATCACAGAGAGCCTGGCAAGGGGATTCATTCGGAGATCCTCCTCTCCTGCTGGAGCAGGCTTCTTCTTCGTTAAGAAGAAAGAGGGCGACCTACGCCCATGTATAGACTACCGGGGATTGAACCAAATCACCGTAAAAAACAAGTACCCTCTGCCGCTCATCCCCGAATTGTTTGACCGGCTTAGAGGAGCTTGTGTGTTCACCAAATTGGACCTTCGAGGTGCCTACAACCTGGTCCGCATCCGCTCTGGGGACGAATGGAAGACCGCGTTCAATACTCGCGATGGGCACTATGAATACTGCGTGATGCCCTTCGGCCTGTGTAACGCACCAGCAGTCTTTCAAGAATTGGTGAACGACGTTTTCCAGGACCTTCTTTACGTCTGTGTGGTGGTGTATCTGGATGATATCCTTGTCTTCTCTCCGGATCTCCAGACCCACAGAGAGAACGTGCAGCTGGTTCTACAAAGACTGAGAGAGAATCGTCTGTACGCTAAGTATGAGAAGTGTGTCTTTGAGCAGTCTTCTCTCCCCTTCCTGGGTTACATCATCTCCGATACCGGACTGCAGATGGATCCAAAGAAGGTCTCCTCCATTCTCAACTGGCCTCCTCCTTCTGGACTGAAGGCAATCCAACGCTTTCTGGGATTCGCCAACTACTACCGCCAGTTCATTCCTCAATTCTCTGCTCTGACCGCTCCTCTCTCCGCCTTGACCAAGAAGGAGGCTAATCCAAAGGACTGGTCACCTGCGGCCGACGCCGCGTTTGGCTCCCTGAAGCGGGCATTTGCCTCCTCTCCTGTGCTCCACCGTCCGGAGTTAAACCGCCAGTTCACCTTAGAGGTGGATGCCTCCTAATCGGGAGCCGGAGCAGTGCTCATGCAGAAGTCCTCCTCCGGGAAGATGGTGACTTGCGGTTTCTTCTCCAAGAGCTTCTCAGCGCCTGAACGCAACTACACCATCGGTGACCGAGAGCTATTGGCAGAAAAACTGGCTCTGGAGGAATGGCGCTACCTTCTGGAAGGAGCAGTGTACCCCGTAATCATTTACACGGACCACAAGAACCTGGAATACCTGCGGTCCGCTCAGCGACTGAACCCACGGCAAGCCAGGTGGTCCTTGTTCTTTGCCAGGTTCGATTTCCAGCTCCATTTCCGACCCGCGGACAAGAATGTACGCGCTGATGCCTTGTCCAGGTCTTTCATGCCCATGGAGCAGGAGGAGGAGACATCCCAGCCCATCATCTGTCCTAGTAAAATCATTCCAGTGGCTCCTGTCACCCTGGCCCAGATACCGCCCGGGAAAACCTATGTCTCTGAGACTGACAGGCAAAAAGTGTTACACTGGGGCCATGCCTCGAAAACAGCCGGTCATGCTGGTCAAAAGAGAACATGGAGTGCGATTGTACGTCATTACTGGTGGCCATCCCTTCGCACGGATGTCGCTGCTTTTGTCTCTGCCTGCTCCTCTTGTGCCAGGAACAAGACGCCCAAACACCTGCCATATGGCCGCCTTCTGCCTCTGCCTATACCCTCAGTCCCGTGGCAACACATTGCAATGGACTTTATTACGGACTTGCCATTGTCCTCCGGACACACAGTCATATGGGTCGTGGTGGACCGGTTCTCTAAAATGGCTCATTTCGTCCCTATGGCTGGACTGCCCTCTGCTCAGGAACTCGCGGACGCCTACATACATCACATCTTCCGCTTGCAAGGCTTTCCATCACACATCGTGTCCGACAGAGGAACTCAGTTCACCTCCCGCTTCTGGAGGGCTCTCTGCAAACATCTGGGAGTGACTCTGGACTTTTCTTCTGCCTACCATCCTCAGTCTAATGGCCAAGTGGAAAGGGTCAATCAAATCTTGCCCTCCTTCTTACGACACTACGTCAACGCCCATCACGACGACTGGTCCACGCTTCTTCCTTGGGCTGAATTCTCCCATAACCACCACGTCAGTGAGTCCTCCTCCAGCTCTCCCTTTCATGTCGTTTACGGACTTCAGCCCTCCGTCCCATTGCCTGTATCTCCTTCTTCGGATGTCCCTGCTGCTGATGCTGTAGACTTTGCAACCATTTGGGGCTCTGTCAAGGCGTCCCTTGGGCGTGCTTCCCTGCGGATGAAGAGACACGCAGACAAGAGACGTCTGGACCCTCCGTGTTTCTCTCCTGGAGACCTAGTCTGGCTTGCTTCCAAGTACGTCCGATTGAAGCTACCATCTTACAAGCTGGGTCCTCGCTACATCGGGCCGTTTAAAGTCCTCAGCAAGATCAATGAGGTCTCCTACAAGCTGCAGCTCCCGGCCACGATGAGGATACCCAACTCCTTCCACGTCTCCCTGCTCAAGCCGGTTGTCCTTGGTCCCTTCTCCGCTGCTGCCAGTTCGGCTCCTCCTCCTATTGCCGATGACGACATCTACGCGGTAAGGGATATCGTGGCCATGAAGACCGTACGGGGCCGACAGTTCTTCCTGGTGGACTGGGCAGGGTATGGTCCTGAGGATAGGTCCTGGGAGCCCCGGGAGAATGTGGGTACTCCGCTGATCCGTGCCTTCCTGTCCCGGTTGCGGGGAGGGGTGCGTGGGGGGGGGGTACTGTCACGCTCCCCGGGTCCCCTGCGCTGCTCCCCGGCTCACCTGTCACGCTCCCCGGCTCCCCTGGCTCGCTCCCCGGTTCTTCAGTCCGGTCTCCGCCGCTCCCCACTCTCCAGCATCCATTGCCGGCGCTTCCTAGGCGTCCTGGTCCCCGCTCCCGGCGCCCGTCGGCGTCTCAGCCCCAGCCCGGCTCTGCTGCTTCCTCCTCCCAGCTTCCTGCTCTGGCTTCTGGCACCCGGGCCGCGCGCATGCGCATTAGGGCGCGCGCCCGGTCATTGACCCTTTCTTAAAGGGCCAGCGTCCATTGACAGGAAATGAAGCACACAGGTTCAGGGTATAAAGGGATTGAATGTCCAAGTGGGCGGGGCCTGATCTTCGTGTTTCCCAAGCTAGGAGTCAGGTCTCCTTGTGTCTCTTTGCCATACTTACGTATCTCTCTTCTAGAGCCGATCCTGCCTCGCCATCCGGTCCTGCCGAATCCCGCACCCCGAACGCTGCCTATCTGCCATCCTGACAGTCCGTACCATCTCTGAACCCTGTGGTGACCCGTCATCTCGCTCCAACGGTTCCGGACTCCGCCTGACATCATCTCGGCTTCCGAACCTGAGCTCCGTCACCCGGACTACCACCAGTGACTCCGTGGTCCCAGGGACTTCTCTATTATACTCTTGTGCACGGACTGCCCTGCTACCTGTAGTGCTCCAGCTACCGGACCCCTTACCATCATCAAGGAGTTCGGCCCAGTGGATCCACCTCCTGGGTCTGCCCTTCCACATGGCCCTAACAGTACCCTTGGGTTGATGTAGCCCTTGGGTTGCTGGCACCCTTGGGTCAGTGGATCCTTTGGGTTGCTGGGGTCCTTGGGTTGCTGAGGCCCTTGGGTTGGTGGGGTCCTTTGGTTGCAGGGGCACTTGGGTCAGGGGATCTTTTGGGTTGCTGGGACCCTTGGGTTGCTGGCGCCTTTAGGTTGGTGGGGTCCTTGGGTTGGTGGGGCGCTTGGGGTGATGGAGGCCTTGGGTTGGTGGAGCCTTTGGGTTACTGACGCCTTTAGGTTGGTGGGGCTCTTGGGTTGGTGGGGCCTTTTGGTTGCTGGACCCCCGGCGGTCTCCTGAGCTATACTGGCTGCGGTGATCTCCTTTTATGTGACTGCGCAGTCACCATTGATCTCTCGTGCTGAATCTATTGTCAGTCTTCATCTTACGATCTGTGAGGCCGCGGTGCACGATGGGAGTGATGGTCCTGCACCCTATAGCGTATTTACCGCTCTCCGGAGACATTATGTGTGTAATGAGTTTACAGTACGATGCCGCCCCCGGCTGTATCTCTCCTACATGTGCTCAGATATATTGCGCTCATCAATCAGCGAGCCACGTTTAATATCACCATGAAAGCAATGGCTGCAATTCATACACAGCGGAGAGGAGCAGCTGCTGGTGGAACTACAAGTGCCAGACGTTATCTAATGTGCAAATAAAAGCATACACATAAAGGGGCACCTAACACAGATATGGCTACTCTAGCGCCCTCAATAGGCGGGGGCCATCCACCATGGGGAACGCTCTACTCTGCATACTCCCCTTCTTAAATATCACCCGAGGGGTAAATGTGTGGTACTGCTAAGGATGGCCATGCTGTTAATTGAGCTCTCTATGGAGTTATTATTTGGGCACTGTATTGTGGTATTATTTACACACTGTATGGTGGTATATTTTATTACTGTATGTTGGTATTATTTGAGCATTGAATGGTGCTATTATTCTGGCACTATATTACTAATATTTAGGCACTGTATGTTCGTATTAATTGGGCACTTTGTGTTGGGATTATTTGGGCACTGTATGTTGCTATTATTTGGGCACTGTGTGTTGGTATTATTTGGGAACTTTGTTTTGGGATTATTTGGGCTCTGTATGTTGGAATTATTTGGGACTGTTTGTTGGTATTATTTGGGACTATGTGTTGGTATTATTTGGGCACTGTATTTCGGTATTATTTGGCACTGTTTGTTGGAATTATTTGGGCATTGTGTGTTGGGATTATTTGGGCACTGTGTGTTAGGATTATTTGGGCACTGTGTGTTGGGATTATTTGGGCACTGTATGTTGGTATTTATTGGGCACTGTATGTTGGTAATAATTGGGCACTGTGTGTTGGGATTATTTGGCCACTGTATGTTGGGATTATTTGGGCACTGTATGTTGGTATTCATTGGGCACTGTATGTTGGGATTATTTGGCCACTGTATGTTGGGATTATTTGGCCACTGTATGTTGGTATTCATTGGGCACTGTATGTTGGGATTATTTGGCCACTGTATGTTGGGATTATTTGGGCACTGTATATTGGTATTCATTGGGCACTGTATGTTGGGATTAGTTGGCCACTGTATGTTGGTATTATTTGGGTACTGTAAGTTGGTATTCATTGGGCACTGTGTGTTGGGATTTTTTGGCCACTGTATGTTGGTATTATTTGGGCACTGTATGTTCGTATTATTTGGGCACTGTGTGTTGGGATTATTAAGGCACTGTTTGTTGGAATTATTTGGGCACTGTGTGTTGGTATTATTTGGGCACTGTATGTTGGCATTATTTGGGCACTGTATGTTGGTATTAATTGGGCGCTATATGTTGGTATTATTTGAGACTGTGTGTTGGTATTATTTGGGCACTGTATGTTGGTATTATGTGGGCCCTGTTTATGGATTGTGTAGCACAGTTATTACGTGTGGAGCTCACATTGGTCAGTGTGTGTTGTTTTTGTTGTATTATTTTGGCACTGTGTTTTGGTATTATTTGGGCATTGTATTTGCTTTGAGTGGCACTGACACGTGGACACGGTATGATTGTGGCTGCGCTGTATAGTAGTGCTTTTTTTGACTATGTATGGCACTGTTCTTTGTGTAGCATAATTTTTAATGGGGTCTTGTATGGCAGATCATCATGGATGGAGATCACCGACGGACGGCACCACATGGGGCATCATTATGGTGAGTTGTATCTTGAATATGGTGCAATAGGTGGCACTGTTATGTGGACACTCCGACTGGTGATATTTATGACTTTGCTATGCTGGTACATTAGTGAGGGTATTTGGTGCTGATATTAGAGGCACTATGGGTGATAATATGGGGTGCACTAGTGGGCGGTATTACGAGGTACGGGCACATGTAATACCAGAGCCTGTGATCTTGTGACCCATAGGCAGCTTTGCCATTCAGGACACTGAGAAAGCCCGGTGTCAGCAGTCGCTTTATGGGGGGGCATATTTTGCATTTGTCATTTCAGAATTTGGGAAAGCTGGGTGCGCGGTAATGGTCGGCACTCAGCTTTTCAAAAAGCAAAAGGAGTGAATATTTTCACATAGAATGTCCCCGGGGGTTTTCTTGATTTTTGCAGCATTGTAGGGGGCGGCATTGTTTGCGCCTCTTTCGGTGGTGCGCCCCCCGGCTGTTATCTAGGGCTTCGCAGCGGCGCTGGGGGTGCATGTATCATTCGGGACATTGGCGTCACAATCAGGAAGGAAGAAGTCTGATTTCCCAGAAGACAAAGGGGATTATATAGAACATTTTTTGGCAGCTGCTTGTTGTGAAAACGCGGCCATTATATCATCGCGCTGCGCTCCAAGGTCAACGCCTCAAGGTCGCCGTGCACAGCGGCAGCGTCATCCCGAGCACCGGACTAAAGGCATGTGACCGGGGAAAAGGGGTCACCTTCATACATAACATATATATATATATGTGTGTGTATATTGATATATTGTATATGCACACACAGCAGGGAAATAAGTATTGAACACGTCACCAATTTTCTAAGTAAATATATTTATAAAGCTGAATTTCTCACCAGATGTCAATCACGACCCATCCAATCCACACAGGCAAATAAATCCAATCAAAGATGTCCATAAATTATGTGCAATAATGAGAAATGACACAGGGAAAAGTATTGAACACGTCACTGACAAGTATTTAATACTTAGTAGATGTAGATTCTACTTAGTTGGTGATGAATCATTCAGACGCCTCCTGTATGGAGACACTAGTCCCTGCATTGCTCAGGTGGATTTTGGCCCATTCTTCCACACACTCCTCACATCCTGTATGGAGACACTAGTCGCCTGCATTGCTCAGGTGGCTTTTGGTCCATTCTTCCACACACACTCCTCACATCCTGTATGGAGACACTAGTCACCTGCATTGCTCAGGTGGATTTTGGTCCATTCTTCCGCACACACTCCTCACATCCTGTATGGAGACACTAGTCGCCTGCATTGCTCAGGTGGATTTTGGCCCATTCTTCCACACACACTCCTCACATCCTGTATGGAGACACTAGTCACCTGCATTGCTCAGGTGGATTTTGGCCCATTCTTCCGCACACACTCTTCACATCCTGTATGGAGACACTAGTCACCTGCATTGCTCAGGTGGATTTTGGCCCATTCTTCCACACACACTCCTCACATCCTGTATGGAGACACTAGTCACCTGCATTGCTCAGGTGGATTTTGGCCCATTCTTCCACACACTCCTCACATCCTGTATGGAGACACTAGTCACCTGCATTGCTCAGGTGGATTTTGGTCCATTCTTCCACACACACTCCTCACATCCTGTATGGAGACACTAGTCACCTGCATTGCTCAGGTGGATTTTGGTCCATTCTTCCACACACACTCCTCACATCCTGTATGGAGACACTAGTCGCCTGCATTGCTCAGGTGGATTTTGGCCCATTCTTCCGCACACACACTCCTCACATCCTGTATGGAGACACTAGTCACCTGCATTGCTCAGGTGGATTTTGGCCCATTCTTCCACACACACTCCTCACATCCTGTATGGAGACACTAGTTGCCTGCATTGCTCAGGTGGATTTTGGCCCATTCTTCCATACACACTCCTCACATCATGTATGGACACACTAGTCGCCTGCATTGCTCGGGTGGATTTTGGCCCATTCTTCCGCACACACTCCTCACATCCTGTATGGAGACACTAGTCGCCTGCATTGCTCAGGTGGATTTTGGCCCATTCTTCCGCACACACTCCTCACATCCTGTATGGAGACACTAGTCGCCTGCATTGCTCAGGTGGATTTTGGCCCATTCTTCCGCACACACACTCCTCATATCCTGTATGGAGACACTAGTCGCCTGCATTGCTCAGGTGGATTTGGCCCATTCTTCCGCACACACTCCTCACATCCTGTATGGAGACACTAGTCACCTGCATTGCTCAGGTGGATTTTGGCCCATTCTTCCGCACACACTCCTCACATCCTGTATGGAGACACTAGTCCCTGCATTGCTCAGGTGGATTTTGGTCCATTCTTCCACACACACTCCTCACATCCTGTATGGAGACACTAGTCCCTGCATTGCTCAGGTGGATTTTGGCCCCTTCTTCTGCAGACACTCCTCACATCCTGTATGGAGACACTAGTCCCTGCATTGCTCAGGTGGATTTTGGCCCATTCTTCCGCACACACTCCTCACATCCTGTATGGAGACACTAGTCACCTGCATTGCTCAGGTGGATTTTGGTCCATTCTTCTGCACACACTCCTCACATCCTGTATGGAGACACTAGTCGCCTGCATTGCTCAGGTGGATTTTGGCCCATTCTTCTTCACACACTCCTCACATCCTGTATGGAGACACTAGTCACCTGCATTGCTCAGGTGGATTTTGGCCCATTCTTCCGCACACACTCCTCACATCCTGTATGGAGACACTAGTCGCCTACATTGCTCAGGTGGATTTTGGCCCATTCTTCCGCACACACTCCTCACATCCTGTATGGAGACACTAGTCGCCTGCATTGCTCAGGTGGATTTTGGCCCATTCTTCTGCACACACTCCTCACATCCTGTATGGAGACACTAGTCACCTGCATTGCTCAGGTGGATTTTGGCCCATTCTTCCGCACACACTCCTCACATCCTGTATGGAGACACTAGTCGCCTGCATTGCTCAGGTGGATTTTTGCCCATTCTTCCACACACACTCCTCACATCCTGTATGGAGACACTAGTTGCCTGCATTGCTCAGGTGGATTTTGGCCCATTCTTCCGCACACACTCCTCACATCCTGTATGGAGACACTAGTCATCTGCATTGCTCAGGTGGATTTTGGCCCATTCTTCCGCACACACACTCCTCACATCCTGTATGGAGACACTAGTCACCTGCATTGCTCAGGTGGATTTTGGCCCATTCTTCCGCACACACTCCTCACATCCTGTATGGAGACACTAGTCGCCTGCATTGTTCAAGTGGATTTTGGCACATTCTTCCGCACACACTCCTCACATCCTGTATGGAGACACTAGTTACCTGCATTGCTCGGGTGGATTTTGGCTCATTCTTCCACACACACTCCTTGCATTCTGTATGGAGACACTAGTCACCTGCATAGCTCAGGTGGATTTTGGTCTATTCTTCTGCACACACTCCTCACATCCTGTATGGAGACACTAGTCGCCTGCATTGCTCAGGTGGATTTTGGCCATTCTTCCGCACACACTCCTCACATCCTGTATGGAGACACTAGTCACCTGCATTGCTCAGGTGGATTTGGCCCATTCTTCCGCACACACTCCTCACATCCTGTATGGAGACACTAGTCGCCTGCATTGCTCAGGTGGATTTTGGCCCATTCTTCCGCACACACTCCTCACATCCTGTATGGAGACACTAGTCACCTGCATTGCTCAGGTGGATTTTGGTCCATTCTTCCGCACACACTCCTCACATCCTGTATGGAGACACTAGTCGCCTGCATTGCTCAGGTGGATTTTGGCCCATTCTTCCGCACACACTCCTCACATACTGTATGGAGACACTAGTCACCTGCATTGCTCAGGTGGATTTTGGCCCATTCTTCCACACACACTCCTCAAATCCTGTATGGAGACACTAGTCGCCTGCATTGCTCAGGTGGATTTTGGCCCATTCTTCCACACACACTCCTCACATCCTGTATGGAGACACTAGTCGCCTGCATTGCTCAGGTGGATTTTGGCCCATTCTTCCACACACACTCCTCACATCCTGTATGGAGACACTAGTCGCCTGCATTGCTCAGGTGGATTTTGGTCCATTCTTCCGCACACACACTCCTCACCTCCTGTATGGAGACACTAGTCGTCTGCATTGCTCAGGTGGATTTTGGCCCATTCTTCCGCACACACTCCTCACATCCTGTATGGAGACACTAGTCGCCTGCATTGCTCAGGTGGATTTTGGCCATTCTTCCACACACAATCCTCACATCCTGTATAGAGACACTAGTCACCTGCATTGCTTAAGTGGATTCTGGCCCATTCTTCCGCACACACTCCTCACATCTTGTATGTAGACACTAGTCGCCTGCATTGCTCAGGTAGGATTTTGGCCCATTCTTCCGCACACACTCCTCACATCCTTTATGGAGACACTAGTCGCCTGCATTGTTCAGGTGGATTTTGTCCCATTCTTCTGCACACACTCCTCACATCCTGTATGGAGACACTAGTCGCCTGCATTGCTCAGGTGGATTTTGGCCCATTCTTCCGCACACACTCATCACATCCTGTATGGAGACATTAGTCGCCTGCATTGCTCAGGTGGATTTTGGCTCATTCTTCCACACACACTCCTCACATCCTGTATGGAGACACTAGTCACCTGCATTGCTCAGGTGGATTTTGGCCCATTCTTCCGCAGACACACTCCTCACATCCTGTATGGAGACACTAGTCGCCTGCATTGCTCAGGTGGATTTTGATCCATTCTTCCGTAGACACACTCCTCACATCCTGTATGGAGACACTAGTCACCTGCATTGCTCAGGTGGATTTTGGCCCATTCTTCCGCACACACTCCTCACATCCTGTATGGAGACACTAGTCGCCTGCATTGCTCAGGTGGATTTTGGCCCATTCTTCCACACACACTCCTCACATCCTGTATGGAGACACTAGTCGCCTGCATTGCTCAGGTGGATTTTGGCCCATTCCTCCGCACACACTCCTCACATCCTGTATGGAGACACTAGTCACCTGCATTGCTCAGGTGGATTTTGGTCCATTCTTCTGCACACACTCTTCACATCCTGTATGGAGACACTAGTCGCCTACATTGCTCAGGTGGATTTTGGTACATTCTTCTGCACACACTCTTCACATCCTGTATGGAGACACTAGTCGCCTTCATTGCTCAGGTGGATTTTGGGCCATTCTTCCACACACACGCCTCACATTCTGTATGGAGACACTAGTCGCCTGCATTGCTCAGGTGGATTTTGGACCATTCTTTCGCACACACTCCTCACATCCTGTATGGAGACACTAGTCACCTACATTGCTCAGGTGGATTTTGGTCCATTCTTCTGCACACACGCCTCACATCCTGTATGGAGACACTAGTCACCTGCATTGCTCAGGTGGATTTTGGCCCATTCTTCCACACACACTCCTCACATCCTGTATGGAGACACTAGTCGCCTGCATTGCTCAGGTGGATTTTGGCCCATTCTTCCGCACACACTCCTCACATCCTGTATGGAGACACTAGTCACCTGCATTGCTCAGGTGGATTTTGGTCCATTCTTCTGCACACACTCTTCACATCCTGTATGGAGACACTAGTCGCCTACATTGCTCAGGTGGATTTTGGTACATTCTTCCGCACACACTCCTCACATCCTGTATGGAGACACTAGTCACCTGTATTGCTCAGGTGGATTTTGGCCCATTCTTCTGCACACACACGCTCCTCACATCCTGTATGGAGACACTAGTCACCTGTATTGCTCAGGTGGATTTTGGCCCATTCTTCTGCACACACTCCTCACATCCTGTATGGAGACACTAGTCACCTGCATTGCTCAGGTGGATTTTGGCCCATTCTTCTGCACACACTCCTCACATCCTGTATGGAGACACTAGTCGCCTTCATTGCTCAGGTGGATTTTGGGCCATTCTTACACACACACTCCTCACATCCTGTATGGAGACACAAGTCGCCTGCATTGGTCAGGTGGATTTTGGGCCATTCTTACACACACACTCCTCACATCCTGTATGGAGACACTAGTCGCCTTCATTGCTCAGGTGGATTTTGGGCCATTCTTACACACACACTCCTCACATTCTGTATGGAGACACTAGTCGCCTGCATTGCTCAGGTGGATTTTGGACCATTCTTTCGCACACACTCCTCACATCCTGTATGGAGACACTAGTCACCTACATTGCTCAGGTGGATTTTGGTCCATTCTTCTGCACACACGCCTCACATCCTGTATGGAGACACTAGTCACCTGCATTGCTCAGGTGGATTTTGGCCCATTCTTCCACACACACTCCTCACATCCTGTATGGAGACACTAGTCGCCTGCATTGCTCAGGTGGATTTTGGCCCATTCTTCCGCACACACTCTTCACATCCTGTATGGAGACACTAGTCGCCTGCATTGCTCAGGTGGATTTTGGCCATTCTTCCGCACACACTCTTCACATTCTTTATGGAGACACTAGTCACCTGCATTGCTCAGGTGGATTTTGGACCATTCTTTCGCACACACTCCTCACATCCTGTATGGAGACACTAGTCACCTACATTGCTCAGGTGGATTTTGGTCCATTCTTCTGCACACACGCCTCACATCCTGTATGGAGACACTAGTCACCTGCATTGCTCAGGTGGATTTTGGCCCATTCTTCCACACACACTCCTCACATCCTGTATGGAGACACTAGTCGCCTGCATTGCTCAGGTGGATTTTGGCCCATTCTTCCGCACACACTCTTCACATCCTGTATGGAGACACTAGTCGCCTACATTGCTCAGGTGGATTTTGGTACATTCTTCCGCACACACTCCTCACATCCTGTATGGAGACACTAGTCACCTGTATTGCTCAGGTGGATTTTGGCCCATTCTTCTGCACACACACGCTCCTCACATCCTGTATGGAGACACTAGTCACCTGTATTGCTCAGGTGGATTTTGGCCCATTATTCTGCACACACTCCTCACATCCTGTATGGAGACACTAGTCACCTGCATTGCTCAGGTGGATTTTGGCCCATTCTTCTGCACACACTCCTCACATCCTGTATGGAGACACTAGTCGCCTTCATTGCTCAGGTGGATTTTGGGCCATTCTTACACACACACTCCTCACATCCTGTATGGAGACACAAGTCGCCTGCATTGGTCAGGTGGATTTTGGGCCATTCTTACACACACACTCCTCACATCCTGTATGGAGACACTAGTCGCCTTCATTGCTCAGGTGGATTTTGGGCCATTCTTACACACACACTCCTCACATTCTGTATGGAGACACTAGTCGCCTGCATTGCTCAGGTGGATTTTGGACCATTCTTTCGCACACACTCCTCACATCCTGTATGGAGACACTAGTCACCTACATTGCTCAGGTGGATTTTGGTCCATTCTTCTGCACACACGCCTCACATCCTGTATGGAGACACTAGTCACCTGCATTGCTCAGGTGGATTTTGGCCCATTCTTCCACACACACTCCTCACATCCTGTATGGAGACACTAGTCGCCTGCATTGCTCAGGTGGATTTTGGCCCATTCTTCCGCACACACTCTTCACATCCTGTATGGAGACACTAGTCGCCTGCATTGCTCAGGTGGATTTTGGCCATTCTTCCGCACACACTCTTCACATTCTTTATGGAGACACTAGTCACCTGCATTGCTCAGGTGGATTTTGGACCATTCTTTCGCACACACTCCTCACATCCTGTATGGAGACACTAGTCACCTACATTGCTCAGGTGGATTTTGGTCCATTCTTCTGCACACACGCCTCACATCCTGTATGGAGACACTAGTCACCTGCATTGCTCAGGTGGATTTTGGCCCATTCTTCCACACACACTCCTCACATCCTGTATGGAGACACTAGTCGCCTGCATTGCTCAGGTGGATTTTGGCCCATTCTTCCGCACACACTCTTCACATCCTGTATGGAGACACTAGTCGCCTGCATTGCTCAGGTGGATTTTGGCCATTCTTCCGCACACACTCTTCACATCCTGTATGGAGACACTAGTCACCTGCATTGCTCAGGTGGATTTTGGCTCATTCTTCCGCACACACTCCTCACATCCTGTATGGAGACACTAGTCGCCTGCATTGCTCAGGTGGATTTTGGCTCATTCTTCCACACACACTCCTCACATCCTGTATGGAGACACTAGTCACCTGCATTGCTCAGGTGGATTTTGGCCCATTCTTCTGCACACACTCCTCACATCCTGTATGGAGACACTAGTCGCCTGCATTGCTCAGGTGGATTTTGGTCCATTCTTCCACACACACTCCTCACATCCTGTATGGAGACACTAGTAGCCTGCATTGCTCAGGTGGATTTTGGTCCATTCTTACACACACACTCCTCACATCCTGTATGGAGACACTAGTCGCCTGCATTGCTCAGGTGGATTTTGGTCCATTCTTCCACACACACTCCTCACATCCTGTATGGAGACACTAGTCGCCTGCATTGCTCAGGTGGATTTTGGCCCATTCTTCCGCACACACTCCTCACATCCTGTATGGAGACACTAGTCGCCTGCATTCCTCAGGTGGATTTTGGCCATTCTTCCACACACACACTCCTCACATCCTGTATGGAGACACTAGTCACCTGCATTGCTCAGGTGGATTTTGGCCATTCTTCCGCACACACTCCTCACATCCTGTATGGAGACACTTGTCGCCAGCATTGCTCAGGTGGATTTTGGCCATTCTTCCACACACACACTCCTCACATCCTGTATGGAGACACTAGTCACCTGCATTGCTCAGGTGGATTTTGGCTCATTCTTCCGCACACACTCCTCACATCCTGTATGGAGACACTAGTCGCCTGCATTGCTCAGGTGGATTTTGGCCATTCTTCTACACACACTCCTCACATCCTGTATGGAGACACTAGTCACCTGCATTGCTCAGGTGGATTTTGTTCCATTCTTCCGCACACACTCCTCACATCCTGTATGGAGACACTAGTCACCTGCATTGCTCAGGTGGATTTTGGCCATTCTTCTACACACACTCCTCACATCCTGTATGGAGACACTAGTCACCTGCATTGCTCAGGTGGATTTTGGCCCATTCTTCCGCACACACTCCTCACCTCCTGTATGGAGACACTAGTCACCTGCATTGCTCAGGTGGATTTTGGCTCATTCTTCCGCACACACTCCTCACATCCTGGATGGAGACACTAGTCGCCTGTGTGTCGCCCGGCGACCAGGGGTACTCAGATCCGGGACACGGGGTCACTTCTGTGGGTATCGCGGTGGCGTGACCCGGTCTGTGATCCCAGGCTCCACAGTAAAAGGGGGTTTGGTAAGGGAGATTGTCCGTGACGCCACCCACGGTTGTGGTGATTGTGGACACCACCGCTGCGATGAAGATGCGGGACTCCCGGGAACGGTGTTCGGATGCAGCTTAGGATGTTAACCCCTCCGTGGGTAGGGGCAGTTGGTCCCGGGGTCCGTTCGGGGATAAGCAGGGAGCAGGCCGCAGTGCTGCGGTGCGGTGCCTGAAGGCACGGGCGTACTCACAAGTAGTTCACACAGAGTCACTGGTAACTAGGAATTGCCGGTGTCCGCAGCCTTCGGTACGGGGTGTTAGTGTCCCACACACGGTGCAGCAGCTCCTGTTGTTCTTTCCCTGCAGCCAGGTGCCTTTCTCTCCACTCTTTTCCTCTTTTTCCTCAGCCGGGAACGGGGAATCCACTCCCCTGCAGTGATCCGGGTCACCCTAGGTACCGTCGGGCCACTACCCTGCTCCGGCTACCTCTGGCCCCTTCCTCACTGCAGCCTGTCCCGGCCCTTTTGGAGCACGCTTCACTATCAGCCTGGGAGCTACAACTCCAGACTCCACTTCTGTCTGTCTCTCCAAACACTCTTCTCCAGCCCCTCCCCTCTGCTCTGCTTTTCTCCTACCCTGGGGGATGTGGTTTGTCCTGCTGCACCGGTGTGAGATCAGATTACCAAGGAGGATTAACTCTTTCTGTGACAACCTGGCTTTGCCAGGGCGTCACACCTGCATTGCTCAGGTTGATTTTGGCCCATTCTTCCACGCACACTCCTCACATCCTGTATGGAGGCACTAGTGACTACATTGCTCAGGTGGATTTTGGCCCATTCTTCCACACATACCCCTCACATCCTGTATGGAGACAATAGTGACTACATTGCTCAGGTGGATTTTGGTCCATTCTTCTGCACACACTCCTCACATCCTGTATGGAGGCACTAGTCTCCTGCATTGCTCAGGTGTATTTTGGCCCATTCTTCCACACACACTCCTCACATCCTGTATGGAGACACTAGTCGCCTGCATTGCTCAGGTGGATTTTGGCCCATTCTTCCGTACACACTCCTCACATCCTGTATGGAGACACTAGTCGCCTGCATTGCTCAGGTGGATTTTGGCCATTCTTCCGCACACACACTCCTCACCTCCTGTATGGAGACACTAGTGACTACATTGCTCAGGTGGATTTTGGTCCATTCTTCTGCACATACTCCTCACATCCTGTATGGAGACACTAGTGACTACATTGCTCAGGTGGATTTTGGCCCATTCTTCCACACACACTCCTCACATCCTGTATGGAGACACTAGTCGCCTGCATTGCTCAGGTGGTTTTTGGTCCATTCTTCCACACGCACACACACACACACACACTCCTCACATCCTGTATGGAGACACTAGTCACCTGCATTGCTCAGGTGGTTTTTGGTCCATTCTTCCACACACACTCCTCACATCCTGTATGGAGACACTAGTCGCGTGCATTGCTCAGGTGGATTTTGGCCATTCTTCCGCACACACACTCCTCACCTCCTGTATGGAGACACTAGTGACTACATTGCTCAGGTGGATTTTGGTCCATTCTTCTGCACATACTCCTCACATCCTGTATGGAGAAACTAGTGACTACATTGCTCAGGTGGATTTTGGCCCATTCTTCCACACACACTCCTCACATCCTGTATGGAGACACTAGTCTCCTGCATTGCTCAGGTGGATTTTGGCCCATTCTACCGCACACACTCCTCACATCCTGTATGGAGACACTAGTCACCTGCATTGCTCAGGTGGATTTTGGCCCATTCTTCCGCACACACTCCTCACATCCTGTATGGAGACACTAGTCGCCTGCATTGCTCAGGTGGATTTTGGCCATTCTTCCACACACAATCCTCACATCCTGTATAGAGACACTAGTCACCTGCATTGCTTAGGTGGATTCTGGCCCATTCTTCCGCACACACTCCTCACATCCTGTATGGAGACACTAGTCACCTGCATTGCTCAGGTGGATTTTGGGCCATTCTTCCACACACACTCCTCACATCTTGTATGGAGACACTAGTCGCCTGCATTGCTCAGGTAGGATTTTGGCCCATTCTTCCGCACACACTCCTCACATCCTTTATGGAGACACTAGTCGCCTGCATTGTTCAGGTGTATTTTGTCCCATTCTTCTGCACACACTCCTCACATCCTGTATGGAGACACTAGTCGCCTGCATTGCTCAGGTGGATTTTGGCCCATTCTTCCGCACACACTCCTCACATCCTGTATGGAGACATTAGTCGCCTGCATTGCTCAGGTGGATTTTGGCTCATTCTTCCACACACACTCCTCACATCCTGTATGGAGACACTAGTCGCCTGTATTGCTCAGGTGGATTTTGGCCCATTCTTCCGCAGACACACTCCTCACATCCTGTATGGAGACACTAGTCGCCTGCATTGCTCAGGTGGATTTTGATCCATTCTTCCGTAGACACACTCCTCACATCCTGTATGGAGACACTAGTCACCTGCATTGCTCAGGTGGATTTTGGCCCATTCTTCCGCACACACTCCTCACATCCTGTATGGAGACACTAGTCGCCTGCATTGCTCAGGTGGATTTTGGCCCATTCTTCCACACACACTCCTCACATCCTGTATGGAGACACTAGTCGCCTGCATTGCTCAGGTGGATTTTGGCCCATTCTTCCGCACACACTCCTCACATCCTGTATGGAGACACTAGTCGCCTGCATTGCTCAGGTGGATTTTGGCCCATTCCTCCGCACACACTCCTCACATCCTGTATGGAGACACTAGTCACCTGCATTGCTCAGGTGGATTTTGGTCCATTCTTCTGCACACACTCTTCACATCCTGTATGGAGACACTAGTCGCCTACATTGCTCAGGTGGATTTTGGTACATTCTTCTGCACACACTCTTCACATCCTGTATGGAGACACTAGTCGCCTGCATTGCTCAGGTGGATATTGGCCCATTCTTCCACACACACGCCTCACATTCTGTATGGAGACACTAGTCGCCTGCATTGCTCAGGTGGATTTTGGACCATTCTTTCGCACACACTCCTCACATCCTGTATGGAGACACTAGTCACCTACATTGCTCAGGTGGATTTTGGTCCATTCTTCTGCACACACGCCTCACATCCTGTATGGAGACACTAGTCACCTGCATTGCTCAGGTGGATTTTGGCCCATTCTTCCACACACACTCCTCACATCCTGTTTGGAGACACTAGTCACCTGCATTGCTCAGGTGGATTTTGGCCCATTCTTCCGCACACACTCCTCACATCCTGTATGGAGACACTAGTCGCCTGCATTGCTCAGGTGGATTTTGGCCCATTCTTCCGCACACACGCCTCACATCCTGTATGGAGACACTAGTCACCTGCATTGCTCAGGTGGATTTTGGTCCATTCTTCTGCACACACTCTTCACATCCTGTATGGGGACACTAGTCGCATACATTGCTCAGGTGGATTTTGGTACATTCTTCTGCACACACTCTTCACATCCTGTATGGAGACACTAGTCGCCTTCATTGCTCAGGTGGATTTTGGGCCATTCTTCCACACACACACTCCTCACATCCTGTATGGAGACACTAGTCACCTGCATTGCTCAGGTGGATTTTGGACCATTCTTTCGCACACACTCCTCACATCCTGTATGGAGACACTAGTCACCTACATTGCTCAGGTGGATTTTGGTCCATTCTTCTGCACACACGCCTCACATCCTGTATGGAGACACTAGTCACCTGCATTGCTCAGGTAGATTTTGGCCCATTCTTCCACACACACTCCTCACATCCTGTATGGAGACACTAGTCACCTGCATTGCTCAGGTGGATTTTGTCCCATTCTTCCGCACACACTCCTCACATCCTGTATGGAGACGCTAGTCGCCTGCATTGCTCAGGTGGATTTTGGCCCATTCTTCCGCACACACTCTTCACATCCTGTATGGAGACACTAGTCGCCTGCATTGCTCAGGTGGATTTTGGCCATTCTTCCGCACACACTCTTCACATTCTGTATGGAGACACTAGTCACCTGCATTGCTCAGGTGGATTTTGGACCATTCTTTCGCACACACTCCTCACATCCTGTATGGAGACACTAGTCACCTACATTGCTCAGGTGGATTTTGGTCCATTCTTCTGCACACACGCCTCACATCCTGTATGGAGACACTAGTCACCTGCATTGTTCAGGTGGATTTTGGCCCATTCTTCCACACACACTCCTCACATCCTGTATGGAGACACTAGTCGCCTGCATTGCTCAGGTGGATTTTGGCCCATTCTTCCGCACACACTCTTCACATCCTGTATGGAGACACTAGTCGCCTGCATTGCTCAGGTGGATTTTGGCCATTCTTCCGCACACACTCTTCACATCCTGTATGGAGACACTAGTCACCTGCATTGCTCAGGTGGATTTTGGCTCATTCTTCCGCACACACTCCTCACATCCTGTATGGAGACACTAGTCGTCTGCATTGCTCAGGTGGATTTTGGCCCATTCTTCCGCACACACTCCTCACATCCTGTATGGAGACATTAGTCGCCTGCATTGCTCAGGTGGATTTTGGCTCATTCTTCCACACACACTCCTCACATCCTGTATGGAGACACTAGTCGCCTGTATTGCTCAGGTGGATTTTGGCCCATTCTTCCGCAGACACACTCCTCACATCCTGTATGGAGACACTAGTCGCCTGCATTGCTCAGGTGGATTTTGATCCATTCTTCCGTAGACACACTCCTCACATCCTGTATGGAGACACTAGTAGCCTGCATTGCTCAGGTGGATTTTGGCCCATTCTTCCACACACACTCCTCACATCCTGTATGGAGACACTAGTCGCCTGCATTGCTAAGGTGGATTTTGGCCCATTCTTCCGCACACACTCCTCACATCCTGTATGGAGACACTAGTCGCCTGCATTGCTCAGGTGGATTTTGGCCCATTCCTCCGCACACACTCCTCACATCCTGTATGGAGACACTAGTCACCTGCATTGCTCAGGTAGATTTTGGCCCTTTCTTTCGCACACACTCCTCACATCCTGTATGGAGACACTAGTCACCTGCATTGCTCAGGTGGATTTTGGTCCATTCTTCTGCACACAATCTTCACATCCTGTATGGAGACACTAGTCGCCTACATTGCTCAGGTGGATTTTGGTACATTCTTCTGCACACACTCTTCACATCCTGTATGGAGACACTAGTCGCCTGCATTGCTCAGGTGGATATTGGCCCATTCTTCCACACACACGCCTCACATTCTGTATGGAGACACTAGTCGCCTGCATTGCTCAGGTGGATTTTGGCCCATTCTTCCGCACACACTCCTCACATCCTGTATGGAGACACTAGTCGCCTGCATTGCTCAGGTGGATTTTGGTCCATTCTTCCACACACACTCCTCACATCCTGTATGGAGACACTAGTCGCCTGCATTGCTCAGGTGGATTTTGGCCCATTCTTCCGCACACACTCCTCACATCCTGTATGGAGACACTAGTCGCCTGCATTGCTCAGGTGGATTTTGGACCATTCTTTCGCACACACTCCTCACATCCTGTATGGAGACACTAGTCACCTACATTGCTCAGGTGGATTTTGGACCATTCTTTCGCACACACTCCTCACATCCTGTATGGAGACACTAGTCACCTGCATTGCTCAGGTGGATTTTGGGCCATTCTTCCACACACACTCCTCACATCCTGTATGGAGACACTAGTCGCCTGCATTGCTCAGGTGGATTTTGGTCCATTCTTCTGCACACACTCTTCACATCCTGTATGGAGACACTAGTCACCTACATTGCTCAGGTGGATTTTGGTCCATTCTTCTGCACACACGCGTCACATCCTGTATGGAGACACCAGTCGCCTGCATTGCTCAGGTGGATTTTGGTCCAGTCTTCTGCACACACTCCTCACATCCTGTATGGAGACACTAGTCACCTGCATTGCTCAGGTGGATTTTGGCCCATTCTTCCACACACACTCCTCACATCCTGTATGGAGACACTAGTCGCCTGCATTGCTCAGGTGGATTTTGGCCCATTCTTCCGCACACACTCTTCACATCCTGTATGGAGACACTAGTCGCCTGCATTGCTCAGGTGGATTTTGGCCATTCTTCCGCACACACTCTTCACATTCTGTATGGAGACACTAGTCACCTGCATTGCTCAGGTGGATTTTGGACCATTCTTTCGCACACACTCCTCACATCCTGTATGGAGACACTAGTCGCCTGCATTGCTCAGGTGGATTTTGGCCCATTCTTCCACACACACTCCTCACATCCTGTATGGAGACACTAGTCGCCTGCATTGCTCAGGTGGATTTTGGCCCATTCTTCCGCACACACTCTTCACATCCTGTATGGAGACACTAGTCGCCTGCATTGCTCAGGTGGATTTTGGCCATTCTTCCGCACACACTCTTCACATTCTGTATGGAGACACTAGTCATCTGCATTGCTCAGGTGGATTTTGGACCATTCTTTCGCACACACTCCTCACATCCTGTATGGAGACACTGGTCGCCTGCATTGCTCAGGTGGATTTTGCCCATTCTTCCGCACACACTCTTCACATTCTGTATGGAGACACTAGTCACCTGCATTGCTCAGGTGGATTTTGGACCATTCTTTCGCACACACTCCTCACATCCTGTATGGAGACACTAGTCACCTACATTGCTCAGGTGGATTTTGGTCCATTCTTCTGCACACACGCCTCACATCCTGTATGGAGACACTAGTCAACTGCATTGTTCAGGTGGATTTTGGCCCATTCTTCCACACACACTCCTCACATCCTGTATGGAGACACTAGTCGCCTGCATTGCTCAGGTGGATTTTGGCCCATTCTTCCGCTAACACTCTTCACATCCTGTATGGAGACACTAGTCGCCTGCATTGCTCAGGTGGATTTTGGCCATTCTTCCGCACACACTCTTCACATCCTGTATGGAGACACTAGTCACCTGCATTGCTCAGGTGGATTTTGGCTCATTCTTCCGCACACACTCCTCACATCCTGTATGGAGACACTAGTCGTCTGCATTGCTCAGGTGGATTTTGGCCCATTCTTCCGCACACACTCCTCACATCCTGTATGGAGACACTAGTCACCTGCATTGCTCAGGTGGATTTTGGCCCATTCTTCCGCACACACTCCTCACATCCTGTATGGAGACATTAGTCGCCTGCATTGCTCAGGTGGATTTTGGCTCATTCTTCCACACACACTCCTCACATCCTGTATGGAGACACTAGTCGCCTGTATTGCTCAGGTGGATTTTGGCCCATTTTTCCGCAGACACACTCCTCACATCCTGTATGGAGACACTAGTCGCCTGCATTGCTCAGGTGGATTTTGATCCATTCTTCCGTAGACACACTCCTCACATCCTGTATGGAGACACTAGTAGCCTGCATTGCTCAGGTGGATTTTGGCCCATTCTTCCACACACACTCCTCACATCCTGTATGGAGACACTAGTCGCCTGCATTGCTAAGGTGGATTTTGGCCCATTCTTCCGCACACACTCCTCACATCCTGTATGGAGACACTAGTCGCCTGCATTGCTCAGGTGGATTTTGGCCCATTCCTCCGCACACACTCCTCACATCCTGTATGGAGACACTAGTCACCTGCATTGCTCAGGTAGATTTTGGCCCTTTCTTCCGCACACACTCCTCACATCCTGTATGGAGACACTAGTCACCTGCATTGCTCAGGTGGATTTTGGTCCATTCTTCTGCACACACTCTTCACATCCTGTATGGAGACACTAGTCGCCTACATTGCTCAGGTGGATTTTGGTACATTCTTCTGCACACACTCTTCACATCCTGTATGGAGACACTAGTCGCCTGCATTGCTCAGGTGGATATTGGCCCATTCTTCCACACACACGCCTCACATTCTGTATGGAGACACTAGTCGCCTGCATTGCTCAGGTGGATTTTGGACCATTCTTTCGCACACACTCCTCACATCCTGTATGGAGACACTAGTCACCTACATTGCTCAGGTGGATTTTGGTCCATTCTTCTGCACACACGCCTCACATCCTGTATGGAGACACTAGTCACCTGCATTGCTCAGGTGGATTTTGGCCCATTCTTCCACACACACTCCTCACATCCTGTATGGAGACACTAGTCGCCTGCATTGCTCAGGTGGATTTTGGTCCATTCTTCTGCACACACTCTTCACATCCTGTATGGAGACACTAGTCGCCTACATTGCTCAGGTGGATTTTGGTACATTCTTCTGCACACACTCTTCACATCCTGTATGGAGACACTAGTCGCCTTCATTGCTCAGGTGGATTTTGGGCCATTCTTCCACACACACGCCTCACATTGTGTATGGAGACACTAGTCGCCTGCATTGCTCAGGTGGATTTTGGACCATTCTTTCGCACACACTCCTCACATCCTGTATGGAGACACTAGTCACCTACATTGCTCAGGTGGATTTTGGTCCATTCTTCTGCACACACGCGTCACATCCTGTATGGAGACACCAGTCGCCTGCATTGCTCAGGTGGATTTTGGTCCAGTCTTCTGCACACACTCCTCACATCCTGTATGGAGACACTAGTCACCTGCATTGCTCAGGTGGATTTTGGCCCATTCTTCCACACACACTCCTCACATCCTGTATGGAGACACTAGTCGCCTGCATTGCTCAGGTGGATTTTGGCCCATTCTTCCGCACACACTCTTCACATCCTGTATGGAGACACTAGTCGCCTGCATTGCTCAGGTGGATTTTGGCCATTCTTCCGCACACACTCTTCACATCCTGTATGGAGACACTAGTCACCTGCATTGCTCAGGTGGATTTTGGCTCATTCTTCCGCACACACTCCTCACATCCTGTATGGAGACACTAGTCGCCTGCATTGCTCAGGTGGATTTTGGCTCATTCTTCCGCACACACTCCTCACATCCTGTATGGAGACACTAGTCACCTGCATTGCTCAGGTGGATTTTGGCCCATTCTTCTGCACACACTCCTCACATCCTGTATGGAGACACTAGTCGCCTGCATTGCTCAGGTGGATTTTGGTCCATTCTTCCACACACACTCCTCACATCCTGTATGGAGACACTAGTCACCTGCATTGCTCAGGTGGATTTTGGCCCATTCTTCTGCACACACTCCTCACATCCTGTATGGAGACACTAGTCGCCTGCATTGCTCAGGTGGATTTTGGTCCATTCTTCCACACACACTCCTCACATCCTGTATGGAGACACTAGTCACCTGCATTGCTCAGGTGGATTTTGGTCCATTCTTCCACACACACTCCTCCCATCCTGTATGGAGACACTAGTCGCCTGCATTGCTAAGGTGGATTTTGGCCCATTCTTCCGCACACACTCCTCACATCCTGTATGGAAACACTAGTCACCTGCATTGCTCAGGTGGATTTTGTCCCATTCTTCCGCACACACTCCTCACATCCTGTATGGAGACACTAGTCGCCTGCATTGCTCAGGTGGATTTTGGCCCATTCTTCCGCACACACTCCTCACATCCTGTATGGAGACACTAGTCACCTGCATTGCTCAGGTGGATTTTGGCTCATTCTTCCGCACACACTCCTCACATCCTGTATGGAGACACTAGTCGCCTGCATTGCTCAGGTGGATTTTGGCCCATTCTTCCGCACACACTCCTCACCTCCTGTATGGAGACACTAGTCACCTGCATTGCTCAGGTGGATTTTGGCTCATTCTTCCGCATACACTCCTCACATCCTGTATGGAGACACTAGTCGCCTGTGTGTCGCCCGGCGACCAGGGGTACTCAGATCCGGGACACGGGGTCACTTCTGTGGGTATCGCGGTGGCGTGACCCGGTCTGTGATCCCAGGCTCCACAGTAAAAGGGGGTTTGGTAAGGGAGATTGTCCGTGACGCCACCCACGGTTGTGGTGATTGTGGACACCACCGCAGCGATGAAGATGCGGGACTCCCGGGAACGGTGTTCGGATGCAGCTTAGGATGTTAACCCCTCCGGGGGTAGGGGCAGTTGGTCCCGGGGTCCGTTCGGGGATAAGCAGGGAGCAGGCCGCAGTGCTGCGGTGCGGTGCCGGAAGGCACGGGCGTACTCACAAGTAGTTCACACAGGGTCACTGGTAACTAGGAATTGCCGGTGTCCGCAGCCTTCGGTACGGGGTGTTAGTGTCCCACACACGGTGCAGCAGCTCCTGTTGTTCTTTCCCTGCAGCCAGGTGCCTTTCTCTCCACTCTTTTCCTCTTTCTCCTCAGCCGGGAACGGGGAATCCACTCCCCTGCAGTGATCCGGGTCACCCTAGGTACCGTCGGGCCACTACCCTGCTCCGGCTACCTCTGGCCCCTTCCTCACTGCAGCCTGTCCCGGCCCTTTTGGAGCACGCTTCACTATCAGCCTGGGAGCTACAACTCCAGACTCCTCTTCTGTCTGTATCTCCAAACACTCTTCTCCAGCCCCTCCCCTCTGCTCTGCTTTTCTCCTACCCTGGGGGATGTGGTTTGTCCTGCTGCACCGGTGTGAGATCAGATTACCAAGGAGGACTAACTCTTTCTGTGACAACCTGGCTTTGCCAGGGCGTCACACCTGCATTGCTCAGGTTGATTTTGGCCCATTCTTCCACGCACACTCCTCACATCCTGTATGGAGGCACTAGTGACTACATTGCTCAGGTGGATTTTGGCCCATTCTTCCACACATACCCCTCACATCCTGTATGGAGACCATAGTGACTACATTGCTCAGGTGGATTTTGGTCCATTCTTCTGCACACACTCCTCACATCCTGTATGGAGGCACTAGTCTCCTGCATTGCTCAGGTGGATTTTGGCCCATTCTTCCACACACACTCCTCACATCCTGTATGGAGACACTAGTCGCCTGCATTGCTCAGGTGGATTTTGGCCCATTCTTCCGTACACACTCCTCACATCCTGTATGGAGACACTAGTCGCCTGCATTGCTCAGGTGGATTTTGGCCATTCTTCCGCACACACACTCCTCACCTCCTGTATGGAGACACTAGTGACTACATTGCTCAGATGGATTTTGGTCCATTCTTCTGCACATACTCCTCACATCCTGTATGGAGACACTAGTGACTACATTGCTCAGGTGGATTTTGGCCCATTCTTCCACACACACTCCTCACATCCTGTATGGAGACACTAGTCGCCTGCATTGCTCAGGTGGTTTTTGGTCCATTCTTCCAAACACACACACACACACACACACTCCTCACATCCTGTATGGAGACACTAGTCACCTGCATTGCTCAGGTGGTTTTTGGTCCATTCTTCCACACACACACACACACACACTCCTAACATCCTGTATGGAGACACTAGTCGCGTGCATTGCTCAGGTGGATTTTGGCCATTCTTCCGCACACACTCCTCACCTCCTGTATGGAGACACTAGTGACTACATTGCTCAGGTGGATTTTGGTCCATTTTTCTGCACATACTCCTCACATCCTGTATGGAGACACTAGTCATCTGCATTGCTCAGGTGGATTTTGGCCCATTCTTCCACACACACTCCTCACATCCTGTATGGAGACACTAGTCACCTGCATTGCTCAGGTGGTTTTTGGTCCATTCTTCCACACACACACACACACACACTCCTCACATGCTGTATGGAGAAACTAGTCGCCTGCATTGCTCAGGTGGATTTTGGTCCATTCTTCCACACACACTCCTCACATCCTGTATGGAGACACTAGTCGCCTGCATTGCTCAGGTGGATTTTGGCTCATTCTTCCGCACACACTCCTCACATCCTGTATGGAGACACTAGTCGCCTGCATTGCTCAGGTGGATTTTGGCCCATTCTTCCGCACACACTCCTCACATCCTGTATGGAGACACTAGTCGCCTGCATTGCTCAGGTGGATTTTGGCTCATTCTTCCGCACACACTCCTCACATCCTGTATGGAGACACTGGTCGCCTGCATTCCTCAGGTGGATTTTGGCCCATTCTTCTGCACACACTCCTCACATCCTGTATGGAGACACTAGTCACCTGCATTGCTTAGGCGGATTTTGGCCCATTCTTCAGCACACACTCCTCACATCCTGTATGGAGACACTAGTCGCCTGTATTGCTCAGGTGGATTTTGGTCCATTCTTCCACACACATTCCTCACATCCTGTATGGAGACACTAGTCGCCTGCATTGCTCAGGTGGATTTTGGTCCATTCTTCCGCACACACTCCTCACATCCTGTATGGAGACACTGGTCGCCTGCATTGCTCAGGTGGATTTTGGCCCATTCTTCCGCACACACTCCTCACATCCTGTATGGAGACACTAGCCACCTGCATTGCTCAGGTGGATTTTGGCTCATTCTTCCGCACACACTCCTCACATCCTGTATGGAGACACTGGTCGCCTGCATTCCTCAGGTGGATTTTGGCCCATTCTTCCACACACACTCCTCACATCCTGTATGGAGACACTAGTCTCCTGCATTGCTCAGGTGGATTTTGGTCCATTCTTCCACACACACTCCTCACATCCTGTATGGAGACACTAGTCACCTGCATTGCTCAGGTGGATTTTGGACCATTCTTCCACACACACTCCTCACATCCTGTATGGAGACACTAGTCACCTGCATTGCTCAGGTGGATTTTGGACCATTCTTCCACACACACTCCTCACATCCTGTATGGAGACACTAGTCACCTGCATTGCTCAGGTGGATTTTGGACCATTCTTCCACACACACTCCTCACATCCTGTATGGAGACACTAGTCACCTGCATTGCTCAGGTGGATTTTGGCCCATTCTTCCGCACACACTCCTCACATCCTGTATGGAGACACTAGTCGCCTGCATTGCTCAGGTGGATTTTGGTCCATTCTTCCACACACACTCCTCACATCTTGTATGGAGACACTAGTCACCTGCATTGCTCAGGTGTATTTTGGTCCATTCTTCCGCACACACTCCTCACATCCTGTATGGAGACACTAGTCGCCTGCATTGCTCAGGTGGATTTTGGCCCATTCTTCCGCACACACTCCTCACATCCTGTATGGAGACACTAGTCGCCTGCATTGCTCAGGTGGATTTTGGCCCATTCTTCCGCACACACTCCTCACATCCTGTATGGAGACACTAGTCACCTGCATTGCTCAGGTGGATTTTGGTCTATTCTTCCGCACACACTCCTCACCTCCTGTATGGAGACACTAGTCACCTGCATTGCTCAGGTGGATTTTGGCTCATTCTTCCGCACACACTCCTCACATCCTGGATGGAGACACTAGTCGCCTGTGTGTCGCCCGGCGACCAGGGGTACTCAGATCCGGGACACGGGGTCACTTCTGTGGGTATCGCGGTGGCGTGACCCGGTCTGTGATCCCAGGCTCCACAGTAAAAGGGGGTTTGGTAAGGGAGATTGTCCGTGACGCCACCCACGGTTGTGGTGATTGTGGACACCACCGCAGCGATGAAGATGCGGGACTCCCGGGAACGGTGTTCGGATGCAGCTTAGGATGTTAACCCCTCCGGGGGTAGGGGCAGTTGGTCCCGGGGTCCGTTCGGGGATAAGCAGGGAGCAGGCCGCAGTGCTGCGGTGCGGTGCCGGAAGGCACGGGCGTACTCACAAGTAGTTCACACAGAGTCACTGGTAACTAGGAATTGCCGGTGTCCGCAGCCTTCGGTACGGGGTGTTAGTGTCCCACACACGGTGCAGCAGCTCCTGTTGTTCTTTCCCTGCAGCCAGGTGCCTTTCTCTCCACTCTTTTCCTCTTTCTCCTCAGCCGGGAACGGGGAATCCACTCCCCTGCAGTGATCCGGGTCACCCTAGGTACCGTCGGGCCACTACCCTGCTCCGGCTACCTCTGGCCCCTTCCTCACTGCAGCCTGTCCCGGCCCTTTTGGAGCACGCTTCACTATCAGCCTGAGAGCTACAACTCCAGACTCCTCTTCTGTCTGTCTCTCCAAACACTCTTCTCCAGCCCCTCCCCTCTGCTCTGCTTTTCTCCTACCCTGGGGGATGTGGTTTGTCCTGCTGCACCGGTGTGAGATCAGATTACCAAGGAGGATTAACTCTTTCTGTGACAACCTGGCTTTGCCAGGGCGTCACACCTACATTGCTCAGGTTGATTTTGGCCCATTCTTCCACGCACACTCCTCACATCCTGTATGGAGGCACTAGTGACTACATTGCTCAGGTGGATTTTGGCCCATTCTTCCACACATACCCCTCACATCCTGTATGGAGACCATAGTGACTACATTGCTCAGGTGGATTTTGGTCCATTCTTCTGCACACACTCCTCACATCCTGTATGGAGACACTGGTCGCCTGCATTGCTCAGGTGGATTTTGGCCCATTCTTCCACACACACTCCTCACATCCTGTATGGAGACACTAGTCGCCTGCATTGCTCAGGTGGATTTTGGCCCATTCTTCCGTACACACTCCTCACATCCTGTATGGAGACACTAGTCGCCTGCATTGCTCAGGTGGATTTTGGTCATTCTTCCGCACACACACTCCTCACCTCCTGTATGGAGACACTAGTGACTACATTGCTCAGATGGATTTTGGTCCATTCTTCTGCACATACTCCTCACATCCTGTATGGAGACACTAGTGACTACATTGCTCAGGTGGATTTTGGCCCATTCTTCCACACACACTCCTCACATCCTGTATGGAGACACTAGTCGCCTGCATTGCTCAGGTGGTTTTTGGTCCATTCTTCCAAACACACACACACACACACACACACTCCTCACATCCTGTATGGAGACACTAGTCACCTGCATTGCTCAGGTGGTTTTTGGTCCATTCTTCCACACACACACACACACACACTCCTAACATCCTGTATGGAGACACTAGTCGCGTGCATTGCTCAGGTGGATTTTGGCCATTCTTCCGCACACACACTCCTCACCTCCTGTATGGAGACACTAGTGACTACATTGCTCAGGTGGATTTTGGTCCATTTTTCTGCACATACTCCTCACATCCTGTATGGAGACACTAGTCATCTGCATTGCTCAGGTGGATTTTGGCCCATTCTTCCACACACACTCCTCAAATCCTGTATGGAGACACTAGTCGCCTGCATTGCTCAGGTGGTTTTTGGTCCATTCTTCCACACACACACACACACACACACACACACTCCTCACATCCTGTATGGAGACACTAGTCATCTGCATTGCTCAGGTGGATTTTGGCCCATTCTTCCACACACACTCCTCAAATCCTGTATGGAGACACTAGTCGCCTGCATTGCTCAGGTGGTTTTTGGTCCATTCTTCCACACACACACACACACACACACACACACACTCCTCACATCCTGTATGGAGAAACTAGTCGCCTGCATTGCTCAGGTGGATTTTGGTCCATTCTTCCACACACACTCCTCACATCCTGTATGGAGACACTAGTCATCTGCATTGCTCAGGTGGATTTTGGCCCATTCTTCCACACACACTCCTCACATCCTGTATGGAGACACTAGTCACCTGCATTGCTCAGGTGGTTTTTGGTCCATTCTTCCACACACACACACACACACACTCCTCACATCCTGTATGGAGAAACTAGTCGCCTGCATTGCTCAGGTGGATTTTGGTCCATTTTTCTGCACATACTTCTCACATCCTGTATGGAGACACTAGTCATCTGCATTGCTCAGGTGGATTTTGGCCCATTCTTCCACACACACTCCTCACATCCTGTATGGAGAAACTAGTCGCCTGCATTGCTCAGGTGGATTTTGGTCCATTCTTCCACACACACTCCTCACATCCTGTATGGAGACACTAGTCGCCTGCATTGCTCAGGTGGATTTTGGCTCATTCTTCCGCACACACTCCTCACATCCTGTATGGAGACACTAGTCGCCTGCATTGCTCAGGTGGATTTTGGCCCATTCTTCCGCACACACTCCTCACATCCTGTATGGAGACACTAGTCGCCTGCATTGCTCAGGTGGATTTTGGCTCATTCTTCCGCACACACTCCTCACATCCTGTATGGAGACACTGGTCGCCTGCATTCCTCAGGTGGATTTTGGCCCATTCTTCTGCACACACTCCTCACATCCTGTATGGAGACACTAGTCACCTGCATTGCTTAGGCGGATTTTGGCCCATTCTTCAGCACACACTCCTCACATCCTGTATGGAGACACTAGTCGCCTGTATTGCTCAGGTGGATTTTGGTCCATTCTTCCACACACATTCCTCACATCCTGTATGGAGACACTAGTCGCCTGCATTGCTCAGGTGGATTTTGGTCCATTCTTCCGCACACACTCCTCACATCCTGTATGGAGACACTGGTCGCCTGCATTGCTCAGGTGGATTTTGGCCCATTCTTCCGCACACACTCCTCACATCCTGTATGGAGACACTAGCCACCTGCATTGCTCAGGTGGATTTTGGCTCATTCTTCCGCACACACTCCTCACATCCTGTATGGAGACACTGGTCGCCTGCATTCCTCAGGTGGATTTTGGCCCATTCTTCCACACACACTCCTCACATCCTGTATGGAGACACTAGTCTCCTGCATTGCTCAGGTGGATTTTGGTCCATTCTTCCACACACACTCCTCACATCCTGTATGGAGACACTAGTCACCTGCATTGCTCAGGTGGATTTTGGACCATTCTTCCACACACACTCCTCACATCCTGTATGGAGACACTAGTCACCTGCATTGCTCAGGTGGATTTTGGACCATTCTTCCACACACACTCCTCACATCCTGTATGGAGACACTAGTCACCTGCATTGCTCAGGTGGATTTTGGACCATTCTTCCACACACACTCCTCACATCCTGTATGGAGACACTAGTCACCTGCATTGCTCAGGTGGATTTTGGCCCATTCTTCCGCACACACTCCTCACATCCTGTATGGAGACACTAGTCGCCTGCATTGCTCAGGTGGATTTTGGTCCATTCTTCCACACACACTCCTCACATCTTGTATGGAGACACTAGTCACCTGCATTGCTCAGGTGTATTTTGGTCCATTCTTCCGCACACACTCCTCACATCCTGTATGGAGACACTAGTCGCCTGCATTGCTCAGGTGGATTTTGGCCCATTCTTCCGCACACACTCCTCACATCCTGTATGGAGACACTAGTCGCCTGCATTGCTCAGGTGGATTTTGGCCCATTCTTCCGCACACACTCCTCACATCCTGTATGGAGACACTAGTCACCTGCATTGCTCAGGTGGATTTTGGTCTATTCTTCCGCACACACTCCTCACCTCCTGTATGGAGACACTAGTCACCTGCATTGCTCAGGTGGATTTTGGCTCATTCTTCCGCACACACTCCTCACATCCTGGATGGAGACACTAGTCGCCTGTGTGTCGCCCGGCGACCAGGGGTACTCAGATCCGGGACACGGGGTCACTTCTGTGGGTATCGCGGTGGCGTGACCCGGTCTGTGATCCCAGGCTCCACAGTAAAAGGGGGTTTGGTAAGGGAGATTGTCCGTGACGCCACCCACGGTTGTGGTGATTGTGGACACCACCGCAGCGATGAAGATGCGGGACTCCCGGGAACGGTGTTCGGATGCAGCTTAGGATGTTAACCCCTCCGGGGGTAGGGGCAGTTGGTCCCGGGGTCCGTTCGGGGATAAGCAGGGAGCAGGCCGCAGTGCTGCGGTGCGGTGCCGGAAGGCACGGGCGTACTCACAAGTAGTTCACACAGAGTCACTGGTAACTAGGAATTGCCGGTGTCCGCAGCCTTCGGTACGGGGTGTTAGTGTCCCACACACGGTGCAGCAGCTCCTGTTGTTCTTTCCCTGCAGCCAGGTGCCTTTCTCTCCACTCTTTTCCTCTTTCTCCTCAGCCGGGAACGGGGAATCCACTCCCCTGCAGTGATCCGGGTCACCCTAGGTACCGTCGGGCCACTACCCTGCTCCGGCTACCTCTGGCCCCTTCCTCACTGCAGCCTGTCCCGGCCCTTTTGGAGCACGCTTCACTATCAGCCTGAGAGCTACAACTCCAGACTCCTCTTCTGTCTGTCTCTCCAAACACTCTTCTCCAGCCCCTCCCCTCTGCTCTGCTTTTCTCCTACCCTGGGGGATGTGGTTTGTCCTGCTGCACCGGTGTGAGATCAGATTACCAAGGAGGATTAACTCTTTCTGTGACAACCTGGCTTTGCCAGGGCGTCACACCTACATTGCTCAGGTTGATTTTGGCCCATTCTTCCACGCACACTCCTCACATCCTGTATGGAGGCACTAGTGACTACATTGCTCAGGTGGATTTTGGCCCATTCTTCCACACATACCCCTCACATCCTGTATGGAGACCATAGTGACTACATTGCTCAGGTGGATTTTGGTCCATTCTTCTGCACACACTCCTCACATCCTGTATGGAGACACTGGTCGCCTGCATTGCTCAGGTGGATTTTGGCCCATTCTTCCACACACACTCCTCACATCCTGTATGGAGACACTAGTCGCCTGCATTGCTCAGGTGGATTTTGGCCCATTCTTCCGTACACACTCCTCACATCCTGTATGGAGACACTAGTCGCCTGCATTGCTCAGGTGGATTTTGGTCATTCTTCCGCACACACACTCCTCACCTCCTGTATGGAGACACTAGTGACTACATTGCTCAGATGGATTTTGGTCCATTCTTCTGCACATACTCCTCACATCCTGTATGGAGACACTAGTGACTACATTGCTCAGGTGGATTTTGGCCCATTCTTCCACACACACTCCTCACATCCTGTATGGAGACACTAGTCGCCTGCATTGCTCAGGTGGTTTTTGGTCCATTCTTCCAAACACACACACACACACACACACTCCTCACATCCTGTATGGAGACACTAGTCACCTGCATTGCTCAGGTGGTTTTTGGTCCATTCTTCCAGACACACACACACACACACTCCTAACATCCTGTATGGAGACACTAGTCGCGTGCATTGCTCAGGTGGATTTTGGCCATTCTTCCGCACACACACTCCTCACCTCCTGTATGGAGACACTAGTGACTACATTGCTCAGGTGGATTTTGGTCCATTTTTCTGCACATACTCCTCACATCCTGTATGGAGACACTGGTCATCTGCATTGCTCAGGTGGATTTTGGCCCATTCTTCCACACACACTCCTCAAATCCTGTATGGAGACACTAGTCGCCTGCATTGCTCAGGTGGTTTTTGGTCCATTCTTCCACACACACACACACACACACACACACACTCCTCACATCCTGTATGGAGACACTAGTCACCTGCATTGCTCAGGTGGTTTTTGGTCCATTCTTCCACACACACACACACACACACACACACTCCTCACATCCTGTATGGAGAAACTAGTCGCCTGCATTGCTCAGGTGGATTTTGGTCCATTCTTCCACACACACTCCTCACATCCTGTATGGAGACACTAGTCGCCTGCATTGCTCAGGTGGATTTTGGCTCATTCTTCCGCACACACTCCTCACATCCTGTATGGAGACACTAGTCGCCTGCATTGCTCAGGTGGATTTTGGCCCATTCTTCCGCACACACTCCTCACATCCTGTATGGAGACACTAGTCGCCTGCATTGCTCAGGTGGATTTTGGCTCATTCTTCCGCACACACTCCTCACATCCTGTATGGATACACTGGTCGCCTGCATTCCTCAGGTGGATTTTGGCCCATTCTTCTGCACACACTCCTCACATCCTGTATGGAGACACTAGTCACCTGCATTGCTTAGGCGGATTTTGGCCCATTCTTCAGCACACACTCCTCACATCCTGTATGGAGACACTAGTCGCCTGTATTGCTCAGGTGGATTTTGGTCCATTCTTCCACACACATTCCTCACATCCTGTATGGAGACACTAGTCGCCTGCATTGCTCAGGTGGATTTTGGTCCATTCTTCCGCACACACTCCTCACATCCTGTATGGAGACACTAGTCGCCGGCATTGCTCAGGTGGATTTTGGCCCATTCTTCCGCACACACTCCTCACATCCTGTATGGAGACACTGGTCGCCTGCATTCCTCAGGTGGATTTTGGCCCATTCTTCCGCACACACTCCTCACATCCTGTATGGAGACACTAGCCACCTGCATTGCTCAGGTGGATTTTGGCTCATTCTTCCGCACACACTCCTCACATCCTGTATGGAGACACTGGTCGCCTGCATTGCTCAGGTGGATTTTGGCCCATTCTTCCGCACACACTCCTCACATCCTGTATGCAGACACTAGTCACCTGCATTCCTCAGGTGGATTTTGGCCCATTCTTCCGCACACACTCCTCACATCCTGTATGGAGACACTAGCCACCTGCATTGCTCAGGTGGATTTTGGCTCATTCTTCCGCACACACTCCTCACATCCTGTATGGAGACACTGGTCACCTGCATTGCTCAGGTGGATTTTGGCCCATTCTTCCGCACACACTCCTCACATCCTGTATGCAGACACTAGTCACCTGCATTCCTCAGGTGGATTTTGGCCCATTCTTCCGCACACACTCCTCACATCCTGTATGGAGACACTAGTCTCCTGCATTGCTCAGGTGGATTTTGGTCCATTCTTCCACACACACTCCTCACATCCTGTATGGAGACACTAGTCGCCTGCATTGCTCAGGTGGATTTTGGTCCATTCTTCCACACACACTCCTCACATCTTGTATGGAGACACTAGTCGCCTGCATTGCTCAGGTGGATTTTGGCCCATTCTTCCGCACACACTCCTCACATCCTGTATGGAGACACTAGTCGCCTGCATTGCTCAGGTGGATTTTGGCCCATTCTTCCGCACACACTCCTCACATCCTGTATGGAGACACTAGTCACCTGCATTGCTCAGGTGGATTTTGGTCTATTCTTCCGCACACACTCCTCACATCCTGTATGGAGACACTAGTCAACTGCATTGCTCAGGTGGATTTTGGGCCATTCTTCCGCACACACTCCTCACATCCTGTATGGAGACACTAGTCGCCTGCATTGCTCAGGTGGATTTTGACCCATTCTTCCGCACACACTCCTCACATCCTGTATGGAGACACTAGTCGCCTGCATTGCTCAGGTGGTTTTTGGTCCATTCTTCCACACACACACACACACACACACACACACTCCTCACATCCTGTATGGAGACACTAGTCACCTGCATTGCTCAGGTGGTTTTTGGTCCATTCTTCCACACACACACACACACACACTCCTCACATCCTGTATGGAGAAACTAGTCGCCTGCATTGCTCAGGTGGATTTTGGTCCATTCTTCCACACACACTCCTCACATCCTGTATGGAGACACTAGTCGCCTGCATTGCTCAGGTGGATTTTGGCTCATTCTTCCGCACACACTCCTCACATCCTGTATGGAGACACTAGTCGCCTGCATTGCTCAGGTGGATTTTGGCCCATTCTTCCGCACACACTCCTCACATCCTGTATGGAGACACTAGTCACCTGCATTGCTCAGGTGGATTTTGGCCCATTCTTCTGCACACACTCCTCACATCCTGTATGGAGACACTAGTCGCCTGCATTGCTCAGGTGGATTTTGGTCCATTCTTCCACACACACTCCTCCCATCCTGTATGGAGACACTAGTCGCCTGCATTGCTAAGGTGGATTTTGGCCCATTCTTCCGCACACACTCCTCACATCCTGTATGGAAACACTAGTCACCTGCATTGCTCAGGTGGATTTTGTCCCATTCTTCCGCACACACTCCTCACATCCTGTATGGAGACACTAGTCGCCTGCATTGCTCAGGTGGATTTTGGCCCATTCTTCCGCACACACTCCTCACATCCTGTATGGAGACACTAGTCACCTGCATTGCTCAGGTGGATTTTGGCTCATTCTTCCGCACACACTCCTCACATCCTGTATGGAGACACTAGTCGCCTGCATTGCTCAGGTGGATTTTGGCCCATTCTTCCGCACACACTCCTCACCTCCTGTATGGAGACACTAGTCACCTGCATTGCTCAGGTGGATTTTGGCTCATTCTTCCGCACACACTCCTCACATCCTGTATGGAGACACTAGTCGCCTGTGTGTCGCCCGGCGACCAGGGGTACTCAGATCCGGGACACGGGGTCACTTCTGTGGGTATCGCGGTGGCGTGACCCGGTCTGTGATCCCAGGCTCCACAGTAAAAGGGGGTTTGGTAAGGGAGATTGTCCGTGACGCCACCCACGGTTGTGGTGATTGTGGACACCACCGCAGCGATGAAGATGCGGGACTCCCGGGAACGGTGTTCGGATGCAGCTTAGGATGTTAACCCCTCCGGGGGTAGGGGCAGTTGGTCCCGGGGTCCGTTCGGGGATAAGCAGGGAGCAGGCCGCAGTGCTGCGGTGCGGTGCCGGAAGGCACGGGCGTACTCACAAGTAGTTCACACAGAGTCACTGGTAACTAGGAATTGCCGGTGTCCGCAGCCTTCGGTACGGGGTGTTAGTGTCCCACACACGGTGCAGCAGCTCCTGTTGTTCTTTCCCTGCAGCCAGGTGCCTTTCTCTCCACTCTTTTCCTCTTTCTCCTCAGCCGGGAACGGGGAATCCACTCCCCTGCAGTGATCCGGGTCACCCTAGGTACCGTCGGGCCACTACCCTGCTCCGGCTACCTCTGGCCCCTTCCTCACTGCAGCCTGTCCCGGCCCTTTTGGAGCACGCTTCACTATCAGCCTGGGAGCTACAACTCCAGACTCCTCTTCTGTCTGTATCTCCAAACACTCTTCTCCAGCCCCTCCCCTCTGCTCTGCTTTTCTCCTACCCTGGGGGATGTGGTTTGTCCTGCTGCACCGGTGTGAGATCAGATTACCAAGGAGGACTAACTCTTTCTGTGACAACCTGGCTTTGCCAGGGCGTCACACCTGCATTGCTCAGGTTGATTTTGGCCCATTCTTCCACGCACACTCCTCACATCCTGTATGGAGGCACTAGTGACTACATTGCTCAGGTGGATTTTGGCCCATTCTTCCACACATACCCCTCACATCCTGTATGGAGACCATAGTGACTACATTGCTCAGGTGGATTTTGGTCCATTCTTCTGCACACACTCCTCACATCCTGTATGGAGGCACTAGTCTCCTGCATTGCTCAGGTGGATTTTGGCCCATTCTTCCACACACACTCCTCACATCCTGTATGGAGACACTAGTCGCCTGCATTGCTCAGGTGGATTTTGGCCCATTCTTCCGTACACACTCCTCACATCCTGTATGGAGACACTAGTCGCCTGCATTGCTCAGGTGGATTTTGGCCATTCTTCCGCACACACACTCCTCACCTCCTGTATGGAGACACTAGTGACTACATTGCTCAGATGGATTTTGGTCCATTCTTCTGCACATACTCCTCACATCCTGTATGGAGACACTAGTGACTACATTGCTCAGGTGGATTTTGGCCCATTCTTCCACACACACTCCTCACATCCTGTATGGAGACACTAGTCGCCTGCATTGCTCAGGTGGTTTTTGGTCCATTCTTCCAAACACACACACACACACACACACTCCTCACATCCTGTATGGAGACACTAGTCACCTGCATTGCTCAGGTGGTTTTTGGTCCATTCTTCCACACACACACACACACACACTCCTAACATCCTGTATGGAGACACTAGTCGCGTGCATTGCTCAGGTGGATTTTGGCCATTCTTCCGCACACACTCCTCACCTCCTGTATGGAGACACTAGTGACTACATTGCTCAGGTGGATTTTGGTCCATTTTTCTGCACATACTCCTCACATCCTGTATGGAGACACTAGTCATCTGCATTGCTCAGGTGGATTTTGGCCCATTCTTCCACACACACTCCTCACATCCTGTATGGAGACACTAGTCACCTGCATTGCTCAGGTGGTTTTTGGTCCATTCTTCCACACACACACACACACACACTCCTCACATCCTGTATGGAGAAACTAGTCGCCTGCATTGCTCAGGTGGATTTTGGTCCATTCTTCCACACACACTCCTCACATCCTGTATGGAGACACTAGTCACCTGCATTGCTCAGGTGGATTTTGGCCCATTCTTCCACACACACTCCTCACATCCTGTATGGAGACACTAGTCGCCTGCATTGCTCAGGTGGATTTTAGCCGATTCTTCCGCACACACTCCTCATATCCTGTATGGAGACACTAGTCACCTGCATTGCTCAGGTGGATTTTGGCCCATTCTTCCGCACACACTCCTCACATCCTGTATGGAGACACTAGTCGCCTGCATTGCTCAGGTGGATTTTGGCTCATTCTTCCGCACACACTCCTCACATCCTGTATGGAGACACTAGTCGCCTGCATTGCTCAGGTGGATTTTGGCCCATTCTTCCGCACACACTCCTCACATCCTGTATGGAGACACTAGTCGCCTGCATTGCTCAGGTGGATTTTGGCTCATTCTTCCGCACACACTCCTCACATCCTGTATGGAGACACTGGTCGCCTGCATTCCTCAGGTGGATTTTGGCCCATTCTTCTGCACACACTCCTCACATCCTGTATGGAGACACTAGTCACCTGCATTGCTTAGGCGGATTTTGGCCCATTCTTCAGCACACACTCCTCACATCCTGTATGGAGACACTAGTCGCCTGTATTGCTCAGGTGGATTTTGGTCCATTCTTCCACACACATTCCTCACATCCTGTATGGAGACACTAGTCGCCTGCATTGCTCAGGTGGATTTTGGTCCATTCTTCCGCACACACTCCTCACATCCTGTATGGAGACACTGGTCGCCTGCATTGCTCAGGTGGATTTTGGCCCATTCTTCCGCACACACTCCTCACATCCTGTATGGAGACACTAGCCACCTGCATTGCTCTGGTGGATTTTGGCTCATTCTTCCGCACACACTCCTCACATCCTGTATGGAGACACTGGTCGCCTGCATTCCTCAGGTGGATTTTGGCCCATTCTTCCACACACACTCCTCACATCCTGTATGGAGACACTAGTCTCCTGCATTGCTCAGGTGGATTTTTGTCCATTCTTCCACACACACTCCTCACATCCTGTATGGAGACACTAGTCACCTGCATTGCTCAGGTGGATTTTGGACCATTCTTCCACACACACTCCTCACATCCTGTATGGAGACACTAGTCACCTGCATTGCTCAGGTGGATTTTGGACCATTCTTCCACACACACTCCTCACATCCTGTATGGAGACACTAGTCACCTGCATTGCTCAGGTGGATTTTGGACCATTCTTCCACACACACTCCTCACATCCTGTATGGAGACACTAGTCACCTGCATTGCTCAGGTGGATTTTGGCCCATTCTTCCGCACACACTCCTCACATCCTGTATGGAGACACTAGTCGCCTGCATTGCTCAGGTGGATTTTGGTCCATTCTTCCACACACACTCCTCACATCTTGTATGGAGACACTAGTCACCTGCATTGCTCAGGTGTATTTTGGTCCATTCTTCCGCACACACTCCTCACATCCTGTATGGAGACACTAGTCGCCTGCATTGCTCAGGTGGATTTTGGCCCATTCTTCCGCACACACTCCTCACATCCTGTATGGAGACACTAGTCGCCTGCATTGCTCAGGTGGATTTTGGCCCATTCTTCCGCACACACTCCTCACATCCTGTATGGAGACACTAGTCACCTGCATTGCTCAGGTGGATTTTGGTCTATTCTTCCGCACACACTCCTCACATCCTGTATGGAGACACTAGTCACCTGCATTGCTCAGGTGGATTTTGGCCCATTCTTCCACACACACTCCTCACATCCTGTATGGAGACACTAGTCGCCTGCATTGCTCAGGTTGGATTTTGGCTCATTCTTCCGCACACACTCCTCACATCCTGTATGGAGACACTAGTCGCCTGCATTGCTCAGGTGGATTTTGTCCCATTCTTCCACACACACTCCTCACATCCTGTATGGAGACTCTAGTCGCCTGCATTGCTCAGGTTGATTTTGGCCCATTCTTCCGCACACACTCCTCACATCCTGTATGGAGACACTGGTCACCTGCATTGCTCAGGTGGATTTTGGACCATTCTTCCATACACACTCCTCATATCCTGTATGGAGACACTAGTCGCCTGCATTGCTCAGGTGGATTTTATCCCATTCTTCCGCACACACTCCTGACATCCTGTATGGAGACACTAGTCACCTGCATTGCTCAGGTGGATTTTGGACATTCTTCCACACACACTCCTCACATCCTGTATGGAGACACTAGTCTCTTGCATTGCTCAGGTGGATTTTGGCCCATTCTTCCACACACACACTCCTCACATCCTGTATGGAGACACTAGTCGCCTGCATTGCTCAGGTGGATTTTGGCCCATTCTTCCACACACTCCTCACATCCTGTATGGAGACACTAGTCGCCTGCATTGCTCAGGTGGATTTTGGTCCATTCTTCCGCACACACACAGTCCTCACATCCTGTATGGAGACACTAGTCACCTGCATTGCTCAGGTGGATTTTGGACCATTCTTCCATACACACTCCTCATATCCTGTATGGAGACACTAGTCGCCTGCATTGCTCAGGTGGATTTTGGTCCATTCTTCCGCACACACACTCCTCACATCCTGTATGGAGACACTAGTCGCCTGCATTGCTCAGGTGGATTTTGGCCCATTCTTCTGCACACACTCCCCACATCCTGTATGGAGACACTAGTCACCTGCATTGCTCAGGTGGATTTGTCCCATTCTTCCGCACACACTCCTCACATCCTGTATGGAGACACTGATCGCCTGCATTGCTCAGGTGTATTTTGGTCCATTCTTCCGCACACACACTCCTCACATCCTGTATGGAGACACTAGTCACCTGCATTGCTCAGGTGGATTTTGGCTCATTCTTCCGCACACACTCCTCACATCCTGTATGGAGACACTAGTCGCCTGCATTGCTCAGGTGGATTTTGGCCCATTCTTCCGCACACACTCCTCACCTCCTGTATGGAGACACTAGTCACCTGCATTGCTCAGGTGGATTTTGGCTCATTCTTCCGCACACACTCCTCACATCCTGGATGGAGACACTAGTCGCCTGTGTGTCGCCCGGCGACCAGGGGTACTCAGATCCGGGACACGGGGTCACTTCTGTGGGTATCGCGGTGGCGTGACCCGGTCTGTGATCCCAGGCTCCACAGTAAAAGGAGGTTTGGTAAGGGAGATTGTCCGTGACGCCACCCACGGTTGTGGTGATTGTGGACACCACCGCAGCGATGAAGATGCGGGACTCCCGGGAACGGTGTTCGGATGCAGCTTAGGATGTTAACCCCTCCGGGGGTAGGGGCAGTTGGTCCCGGGGTCCGTTCGGGGATAAGCAGGGAGCAGGCCGCAGTGCTGCGGTGCGGTGCCGGAAGGCACGGGCGTACTCACAAGTAGTTCACACAGAGTCACTGGTAACTAGGAATTGCCGGTGTCCGCAGCCTTCGGTACGGGGTGTTAGTGTCCCACACACGGTGCAGCAGCTCCTGTTGTTCTTTCCCTGCAGCCAGGTGCCTTTCTCTCCACTCTTTTCCTCTTTCTCCTCAGCCGGGAACGGGGAATCCACTCCCCTGCAGTGATCCGGGTCACCCTAGGTACCGTCGGGCCACTACCCTGCTCCGGCTACCTCTGGCCCCTTCCTCACTGCAGCCTGTCCCGGCCCTTTTGGAGCACGCTTCACTATCAGCCTGAGAGCTACAACTCCAGACTCCTCTTCTGTCTGTCTCTCCAAACACTCTTCTCCAGCCCCTCCCCTCTGCTCTGCTTTTCTCCTACCCTGGGGGATGTGGTTTGTCCTGCTGCACCGGTGTGAGATCAGATTACCAAGGAGGATTAACTCTTTCTGTGACAACCTGGCTTTGCCAGGGCGTCACACCTACATTGCTCAGGTTGATTTTGGCCCATTCTTCCACGCACACTCCTCACATCCTGTATGGAGGCACTAGTGACTACATTGCTCAGGTGGATTTTGGCCCATTCTTCCACACATACCCCTCACATCCTGTATGGAGACCATAGTGACTACATTGCTCAGGTGGATTTTGGTCCATTCTTCTGCACACACTCCTCACATCCTGTATGGAGACACTGGTCGCCTGCATTGCTCAGGTGGATTTTGGCCCATTCTTCCACACACACTCCTCACATCCTGTATGGAGACACTAGTCGCCTGCATTGCTCAGGTGGATTTTGGCCCATTCTTCCGTACACACTCCTCACATCCTGTATGGAGACACTAGTCGCCTGCATTGCTCAGGTGGATTTTGGCCATTCTTCCGCACACACACTCCTCACCTCCTGTATGGAGACACTAGTGACTACATTGCTCAGATGGATTTTGGTCCATTCTTCTGCACATACTCCTCACATCCTGTATGGAGACACTAGTGACTACATTGCTCAGGTGGATTTTGGCCCATTCTTCCACACACACTCCTCACATCCTGTATGGAGACACTAGTCGCCTGCATTGCTCAGGTGGTTTTTGGTCCATTCTTCCAAACACACACACACACACACACACTCCTCACATCCTGTATGGAGACACTAGTCACCTGCATTGCTCAGGTGGTTTTTGGTCCATTCTTCCACACACACACACACACACACTCCTAACATCCTGTATGGAGACACTAGTCGCGTGCATTGCTCAGGTGGATTTTGGCCATTCTTCCGCACACACACTCCTCACCTCCTGTATGGAGACACTAGTGACTACATTGCTCAGGTGGATTTTGGTCCATTTTTCTACACATACTCCTCACATCCTGTATGGAGACACTAGTCATCTGCATTGCTCAGGTGGATTTTGGCCCATTCTTCCACACACACTCCTCAAATCCTGTATGGAGACACTAGTCGCCTGCATTGCTCAGGTGGTTTTTGGTCCATTCTTCCACACACACACACACACACACACACACACACACACACTCCTCACATCCTGTATGGAGACACTAGTCACCTGCATTGCTCAGGTGGTTTTTGGTCCATTCTTCCACACACACACACACACACACACACACACACTCCTCACATCCTGTATGGAGAAACTAGTCGCCTGCATTGCTCGGGTGGATTTTGGTCCATTCTTCCACACACACTCCTCACATCCTGTATGGAGACACTAGTCGCCTGCATTGCTCAGGTGGATTTTGGCTCATTCTTCCGCACACACACTCCTCACCTCCTGTATGGAGACACTAGTGACTACATTGCTCAGATGGATTTTGGTCCATTCTTCTGCACATACTCCTCACATCCTGTATGGAGACACTAGTCGCCTGCATTGCTCAGGTGGTTTTTGGTCCATTCTTCCACACACACACACACACACACTCCTAACATCCTGTATGGAGACACTAGTCACCTGCATTGCTCAGGTGGTTTTTGGTCCATTCTTCCACACACACACACACACACACTCCTAACATCCTGTATGGAGACACTAGTCGCGTGCATTGCTCAGGTGAATTTTGGCCATTCTTCCGCACACACACTCCTCACCTCCTGTATGGAGACACTAGTGACTACATTGCTCAGGTGGATTTTGGTCCATTTTTCTACACATACTCCTCACATCCTGTATGGAGACACTAGTCATCTGCATTGCTCAGGTGGATTTTGGCCCATTCTTCCACACACACTCCTCAAATCCTGTATGGAGACACTAGTCGCCTGCATTGCTCAGGTGGTTTTTGGTCCATTCTTCCACACACACACACACACACACACACACACACACACACTCCTCACATCCTGTATGGAGACACTAGTCACCTGCATTGCTCAGGTGGTTTTTGGTCCATTCTTCCACACACACACACACACACACACACACACACTCCTCACATCCTGTATGGAGAAACTAGTCGCCTGCATTGCTCAGGTGGATTTTGGTCCATTCTTCCACACACACTCCTCACATCCTGTATGGAGACACTAGTCGCCTGCATTGCTCAGGTGGATTTTGGCTCATTCTTCCGCACACACTCCTCACATCCTGTATGGAGACACTAGTCGCCTGCATTGCTCAGGTGGATTTTGGCCCATTCTTCCGCACACACTCCTCACATCCTGTATGGAGACACTAGTCGCCTGCATTGCTCAGGTGGATTTTGGCTCATTCTTCCGCACACACTCCTCACATCCTGTATGGAGACACTAGTCGCCTGCATTGCTCAGGTGGATTTTGGTCCATTCTTCCACACACACTCCTCACATCTTGTATGGAGACACTAGTCGCCTGCATTGCTCAGGTGGATTTTGGCCCATTCTTCCGCACACACTCCTCACATCCTGTATGGAGACACTAGTCGCCTGCATTGCTCAGGTGGATTTTGGCCCATTCTTCCGCACACACTCCTCACATCCTGTATGGAGACACTAGTCACCTGCATTGCTCAGGTGGATTTTGGTCTATTCTTCCGCACACACTCCTCACATCCTGTATGGAGACACTAGTCAACTGCATTGCTCAGGTGGATTTTGGGCCATTCTTCCGCACACACTCCTCACATCCTGTATGGAGACACTAGTCGCCTGCATTGCTCAGGTGGATTTTGACCCATTCTTCCGCACACACTCCTCACATCCTGTATGGAGACACTAGTCGCCTGCATTGCTCAGGTGGTTTTTGGTCCATTCTTCCACACACACACACACACACACACACACACACACACACTCCTCACATCCTGTATGGAGACACTAGTCACCTGCATTGCTCAGGTGGTTTTTGGTCCATTCTTCCACACACACACACACACACACTCCTCACATCCTGTATGGAGAAACTAGTCGCCTGCATTGCTCAGGTGGATTTTGGTCCATTCTTCCACACACACTCCTCACATCCTGTATGGAGACACTAGTCGCCTGCATTGCTCAGGTGGATTTTGGCTCATTCTTCCGCACACACTCCTCACATCCTGTATGGAGACACTAGTCGCCTGCATTGCTCAGGTGGATTTTGGCCCATTCTTCCGCACACACTCCTCACATCCTGTATGGAGACACTAGTCGCCTGCATTGCTCAGGTGGATTTTGGCTCATTCTTCCGCACACACTCCTCACATCCTGTATGGAGACACTGGTCGCCTGCATTCCTCAGGTGGATTTTGGCCCATTCTTCTGCACACACTCCTCACATCCTGTATGGAGACACTAGTCACCTGCATTGCTTAGGCGGATTTTGGCCCATTCTTCAGCACACACTCCTCACATCCTGTATGGAGACACTAGTCGCCTGTATTGCTCAGGTGGATTTTGGTCCATTCTTCCACACACATTCCTCACATCCTGTATGGAGACACTAGTCGCCTGCATTGCTCAGGTGGATTTTGGTCCATTCTTCCGCACACACTCCTCACATCCTGTATGGAGACACTAGTCGCCGGCATTGCTCAGGTGGATTTTGGCCCATTCTTCCGCACACACTCCTCACATCCTGTATGGAGACACTGGTCGCCTGCATTCCTCAGGTGGATTTTGGCCCATTCTTCCGCACACACTCCTCACATCCTGTATGGAGACACTAGCCACCTGCATTGCTCAGGTGGATTTTGGCTCATTCTTCCGCACACACTCCTCACATCCTGTATGGAGACACTGGTCGCCTGCATTCCTCAGGTGGATTTTGGCCCATTCTTCCGCACACACTCCTCACATCCTGTATGGAGACACTAGTCTCCTGCATTGCTCAGGTGGATTTTGGTCCATTCTTCCACACACACTCCTCACATCCTGTATGGAGACACTAGTCGCCTGCATTGCTCAGGTGGATTTTGGTCCATTCTTCCACACACACTCCTCACATCTTGTATGGAGACACTAGTCGCCTGCATTGCTCAGGTGGATTTTGGCCCATTCTTCCGCACACACTCCTCACATCCTGTATGGAGACACTAGTCGCCTGCATTGCTCAGGTGGATTTTGGCCCATTCTTCCGCACACACTCCTCACATCCTGTATGGAGACACTAGTCACCTGCATTGCTCAGGTGGATTTTGGTCTATTCTTCCGCACACACTCCTCACATCCTGTATGGAGACACTAGTCAACTGCATTGCTCAGGTGGATTTTGGGCCATTCTTCCGCACACACTCCTCACATCCTGTATGGAGACACTAGTCGCCTGCATTGCTCAGGTGGATTTTGGCCCATTCTTCCGCACACACTCCTCACATCCTGTATGGAGACACTAGTCACCTGCATTGCTCAGGTGGATTTTGGTCTATTCTTCCGCACACACTCCTCACATCCTGTATGGAGACACTAGTCGCCTGCATTGCTCAGGTGGATTTTGGCCCATTCTTCCGCACACACTCCTCACATGCTGTATGGAGACACTAGTCGCCTGCATTGCTCAGGTGGATTTTGGCCCATTCTTACACACACACTCCTCACATCCTGTATGGAGACACTAGTCTCTTGCATTGCTCATGTGGATTTTGGCCCATTCTTCCACACACACTCCTCACATCCTGTATGGAGACACTAGTCGCCTGCATTGCTCAGGTTGGATTTTGGCTCAATCTTCCGCACACACACTCCTCACATCCTGTATGGAGACACTAGTCGCCTGCATTGCTCAGGTGGATTTTGTCCCATTCTTCCACACACACTCCTCACATCCTGTATGGAGACTCTAGTCGCCTGCATTGCTCAGGTGGATTTTGGCCCATTCTTCCGCACACACTCCTCACATCCTGTATGGAGACACTAGTCACCTGCATTGCTCAGGTGGATTTTGGCCATTCTTCCACACACACTCCTCACATCCTGTATGGAGACACTAGTCTCTTGCATTGCTCAGGTGGATTTTGGCCCATTCTTCCACACACACACTCCTCACATCCTGTATGGAGACACTAGTCGCCTGCATTACTCAGGTGGATTTTGGCCCATTCTTCCACACACTCCTCACATCCTGTATGGAGACACTAGTCTCTTGCATTGCTCAGGTGGATTTTGGTCCATTCTTCCACACACACTCCTCACATCCTGTATGGAGACACTAGTCACCTGCATTGCTCAGGTGGATTTTGGGCCATTCTTCCGCACACACTCCTCACATCCTGTATGGAGACACTAGTCACCTGCATTGCTCAGGTGTATTTTGGTCCATTCTTCCGCACACACACTCCTCACATCCTGTATAGAGACACTAGTCACCTGCATTGCTCAGGTGGATTTTAGCCCATTCTTCCGCACACACTCCTCACATCCTGTATGGAGACACTAGTCGCCTGCATTGCTCAGGTGGATTTTGGCCCATTCTTCTGCACACACTCCTCACATCCTGTATGGAGACACTAGTCGCCTGCATTGCTCAGGTGGATTTTGGCCCATTCTTCTGCACACACTCCTCACATCCTGTATGGAGACACTAGTCGCCTGCATTGCTCAGGTGGATTTTGGCCCATTCTTCTGCACACACTCCTCACATCCTGTATGGAGACACTAGTCACCTGCATTGCTCAGGTGGATTTTGGCCCATTCTTCCACACACACTCCTCACATCCTGTATGGAGACACTAGTCGCCTGCATTGCTCAGGTGTATTTTGGTCCATTCTTCCGCACACACACTCCTCACATCCTGTATGGAGACACTAGTCACCTGCATTGCTCAGGTGGATTTTGGCCCATTCTTCCGCACACACTCCTCACATCCTGTATGGAGACACTAGTCACCTGCATTGCTCAGGTGTATTTTGGTCCATTCTTCCGCACACACACTCCTCACATCCTGTATAGAGACACTAGTCACCTGCATTGCTCAGGTGGATTTTAGCCCATTCTTCCGCACACACTCCTCACATCCTGTATGGAGACACTAGTCGCCTGCATTGCTCAGGTGGATTTTAGCCGATTCTTCCGCACACACTCCTCACATCCTGTATGGAGACACTAGTCGCCTGCATTGCTCAGGTGGATTTTGGCCCATTCTTCTGCACACACTCCTCACATCCTGTATGGAGACACTAGTCGCCTGCATTGCTCAGGTGGATTTTGGCCCATTCTTCTGCACACACTCCTCACATCCTGTATGGAGACACTAGTCGCCTGCATTGCTCAGGTGGATTTTGGCCCATTCTTCTGCACACACTCCTCACATCCTGTATGGAGACACTAGTCGCCTGCATTGCTCAGGTGGATTTTGGCCCATTCTTCCGCACACACTCCTCACATCCTGTATGGAGACACTAGTTACCTGCATTGCTCAGGTGGATTTTGGGCCATTCTTCTGCACACACTCCTCACATCCTGTATGGAGACACTAGTTGCCTGCATTGCTCAGGTGGATTTTGGCCCATTCTTCCGCACACACTCCTCACATCCTGTATGGAGACACTAGTCACCTGCATTCCTCAGGTGGATTTTGGCCCATTCTGCCGCACACACTCCTCACATCCTGTATGGAGACACTAGTCGCCTGCATTGCTCAGGTGGATTTTGGCCCATTCTTCCGCACACACTCCTCACATCCTGTATGGAGACACTAGTCACCTGCATTGCTCAGGTGGATTTTGGGCCATTCTTCCGCACACACTCCTCACATCCTGTATGGAGACACTAGTCACCTGCATTGCTCAGGTGGATTTTGGCCCATTCTTCTGCACACACTCCTCACATCCTGTATGGAGACACTTGTCGCTTGCATTGCTCAGGTGGATTTTGGCCAATCTTCCGCACACACACTCCTCACATCCTGTATGGAGACACTAGTCTCTTGCATTGCTCAGGTGGATTTTGGCCCATTCTTCCACACACACTCCTCACATCCTGTATGGAGACACTAGTCGCCTGCATTGTTCAGGTTGGATTTTGGCTCATTCTTCCGCACACACACTCCTCACATCCTGTATGGAGACACTAGTCGCCTGCATTGCTCAGGTGGATTTTGTCCCATTCTTCCACACACACTCCTCACATCCTGTATGGAGACACTAGTCTCTTGCATTGCTCAGGTGGATTTTGGTCCATTCTTCCACACACACTCCTCACATCCTGTATGGAGACACTAGTCACCTGCATTGCTCAGGTGGATTTTGGCCCATTCTTCCGCACACACTCCTCACATCCTGTAGGGAGACACTAGTCACCTGCATTGCTCAGGTGGATTTTGGCCATTCTTCCACACACACTCCTCACATCCTGTATGGAGACACTAGTCGCCTGCATTGCTCATGTGGATTTTGGTCCATTCTTCCGCACACACACTCCTCACATCCTGTATGGAGACACTAGTCGCCTGCATTGCTCAGGTGGATTTTGGTCCATTCTTCCGCACACACACACTCCTCACATCCTGTATGGAGACACTAGTCACCTGCATTGCTCAGGTGTATTTTGGACCATTCTTCCATACACACTCCTCATATCCTGTATGGAGACACTAGTCGCCTGCATTGCTCAGATGGATTTTGGCCCATTCTTCCACACACACTCCTCACATCCTGTATGGAGACACTAGTCACCTGCATTGCTCAGGTGGATTTTGCCAATTCTTCCACACACACTCCTCACATCCTGTATGGAGACACTAGTCTCTTGCATTGCTCAGGTGGATTTTGGCCATTCTTCCACACACACTCCTCACATCCTGTATGGAGACACTAGTCGCCTGCATTGCTCATGTGGATTTTGGCTCATTCTTCCGCACACACACTCCTCACATCCTGTATGGAGACACTAGTCGCCTGCATTGCTCAGGTGGATTTTGGTCCATTCTTCCGCACACACACACTCCTCACATCCTGTATGGAGACACTAGTCACCTGCATTGCTCAGGTGGATTTTGGACCATTCTTCCATACACACTCCTCATATCCTGTATGGAGACACTAGTCGCCTGCATTGCTCAGGTGGATTTTGGCCCATTCTTCCGCACACACTCCTCACATCCTGTATGGAGACACTAGTCACCTGCATTACTCAGGTGGATTTTGCCAATTCTTCCACACACACTCCTCACATCCTGTATGGAGACACTAGTCTCTTGCATTACTCAGGTGGATTTTGGCCATTCTTCCACACACACTCCTCACATCCTGTATGGAGACACTAGTCGCCTGCATTGCTCATGTGGATTTTGGCTCATTCTTCCGCACACACACTCCTCACATCCTGTATGGAGACACTAGTCGCCTGCATTGCTCAGGTGGATTTTGGTCCATTCTTCCGCACACACACACTCCTCACATCCTGTATGGAGACACTAGTCACCTGCATTGCTCAGGTGGATTTTGGACCATTCTTCCATACACACTCCTCATATCCTGTATGGAGACACTAGTCGCCTGCATTGCTCAGGTGGATTTTGGCCCATTCTTCCGCACACACTCCTCACATCCTGTATGGAGACACTAGTCACCTGCATTACTCAGGTGGATTTTGCCAATTCTTCCACACACACTCCTCACATCCTGTATGGAGACACTAGTCTCTTGCATTGCTCAGGTGGATTTTGGCCCATTCTTCCACACACACACTCCTCACATCCTGTATGGAGACACTAGTCGCCTGCATTGCTCAGGTGGATTTTGGCCCATTCTTCCGCACACACTCCTCACATCCTGTATGGAGACACTAGTCACCTGCATTGCTCAGGTGGATTTTGGCCCATTCTTCCGCAGACACTCCTCACATCCTGTATGGAGACACTAGTCACCTGCATTGCTCAGGTGGATTTTGGTCTATTCTTCCGCACACACTCCTCACATCCTGTATGGAGACACTAGTCTCTTGCATTGCTCAGGTGGATTTTGGTCCATTCTTCCGCACACACTCCTCATATCCTGTATGGAGACACTAGTCGCCTGCATTGCTCAGGTGGATTTTGGCCCATTCTTCCGCACACACTCCTCACATCCTGTATGGAGACACTAGTCTCTTGCATTGCTCAGGTGGATTTTGGCCCATTCTTCCACACACACTCCTCACATCCTGTATGGAGACACTAGTCGCCTGCATTGCTCAGGTGGATTTTGTCCCATTCTTCCACACACACTCCTCACATCCTGTATGGAGACACTAGTCTCTTGCATTGCTCAGGTAGATTTTGGTCCATTCTTCCACACACACTCCTCATATCCTGTATGGAGACACTAGTCGCCTGCATTGCTCAGGTGGATTTTGGCCCATTCTTCCGCACACACTCCTCACATCCTGTATGGAGACACTAGTCACCTGCATTGCTCAGGTGGATTTTGGCCATTCTTCCACACACACTCCTCACATCCTGTATGGAGACACTAGTCTCTTGCATTGCTCAGGTAGATTTTGGTCCATTCTTCCACACACACTCCTCATATCCTGTATGGAGACACTAGTCGCCTGCATTGCTCAGGTGGATTTTGGCCCATTCTTCCGCACACACTCCTCACATCCTGTATGGAGACACTAGTCTCCTGCATTGCTCAGGTGGATTTTGGCCCATTCTTCCGCACACACTCCTCACATCCTGTATGGAGACACTAGTCTCTTGCATTGCTCAGGTGGATTTTGGCCCATTCTTCCACACACACACTCCTCACATCCTGTATGGAGACACTAGTCGCCTGCATTGCTCAGGTGGATTTTGGCCCATTCTTCCACACACTCCTCACATCCTGTATGGAGACACTAGTCGCCTGCATTGCTCAGGTGGATTTTGGCCCATTCTTCCACACACTCCTCACATCCTGTATGGAGACACTAGTCTCTTGCATTGCTTAGGTGGATTTTGGCCTATTCTTCCGCACACACTCCTCACATCCTGTATGGAAACACTAGTCTCCTGCATTGCTCAGGTGGATTTTGGCCCATTCTTCCGCACACACTCCTCACATCCTGTATGGAGACACTAGTCTCTTGCATTGCTCAGGTGGATTTTGGCCCATTCTTCCACACACACACTCCTCACATCCTGTATGGAGACACTAGTCGCCTGCATTGCTCAGGTGGATTTTGGCCCATTCTTCCACACACTCCTCACATCCTGTATGGAGACACTAGTCACCTGCATTGCTCAGGTGGATTTTGGCCCATTCTTCCGCACACACTCCTCACATCTTGTATGGAGACACTAGTCGCCTGCATTGCTCAGGTGAATTTTGGTCCATTCTTCCGCACACACACTCCCCACATCCTGTATGGAGACACTAGTCGCCTGCATTGCTCAGGTGGATTTTGGCCCATTCTTCCGCACACACTCCTCACATCCTGTATGGAGACACTAGTCTCCTGCATTGCTCAGGTGGATTTTGGCCCATTCTTCCGCACACACTCCTCACATCCTGTATGGAGACACTAGTCTCTTGCATTGCTCAGGTGGATTTTGGCCAATTCTTCCACACACACTCCTCACATCCTGTATGGAGACACTAGTCACCTGCATTGCTCAGGTGTATTTTGGCCCATTCTTCCGCACACTCCTCACATCCTGTATGGAGACACTAGTCACCTGCATTGCTCAGGTGTATTTTGGCCCATTCTTCCGCACACTCACTCCTCACATCCTGTATGGAGACACTAGTCACCTGCATTGCTCAGGTGGATTTTGGCCCATTCTTCCACACACTCCTCACATCCTGTATGGAGACACTAGTCACCTGCATTGCTCAGGTGGATTTTGGCCATTCTTCCACACACACTCCTCACATCCTGTATGGAGACACTAGTCGCCTGCATTGCTCAGGTGGATTTTGGCCCATTCTTCTGCACACACTCCTCACATCCTGTATGGAGACACTAGTCACCTGCATTGCTCAGGTGGATTTTGGCCCATTCTTCCGCACACACTCCTCACATCTTGTATGGAGACACTAGTCGCCTGCATTGCTCAGGTGAATTTTGGTCCATTCTTCCGCACACACACTCCCCACATCCTGTATGGAGACACTAGTCACCTGCATTGCTCAGGTGGATTTTGGCCCATTTTTCCGCACACACTCCTCACATCCTGTATGGAGACACTAGTCGCCTGCATTGCTCAGGTGGATTTTGGCCCATTCTTCCGCACACACTCCTCACATCCTGTATGGAGACACTAGTCACCTGCATTGCTCAGGTGGATTTTGGCCCATTCTTCCGCACACACTCCTCACATCTTGTATGGAGACACTAGTCGCCTGCATTGCTCAGGTGGATTTTGGCCCATTCTTCCGCACACACTCCTCACATCCTGTATGGAGACACTAGTCACCTGCATTGCTCAGGTGGATTTTGGCCCATTCTTCCGCACACACTCCTCACATCTTGTATGGAGACACTAGTCGCCTGCATTGCTCAGGTGGATTTTGGCCCATTCTTCCGCACACACTCCTCACATCCTGTATGGAGACACTAGTCGCCTGCATTGCTCAGGTGGATTTTGGCCCATTCTTCCGCACACACTCCTCACATCCTGTATGGAGACATTAGTCACCTGCATTGCTCAGGTGGATTTTGGCCTATTCTTCTGCACACACTCCTCACATCCTGTATGGAGACACTAGTCGCCTGCATTGCTCAGGTGGATTTTGGCCTATTCTTCTGCACACACTCCTCACATCCTGTATGGAGACACTAGTCGCCTGCATTGCTCAGGTGGATTTTGGCCCATTCTTCCGCACACACTCTTCACATCCTGTATGGAGACACTAGTCGCCTGCATTGCTCGGGTGGATTTTGGCCCATTCTTCTGCACACACTCCTCACATCCTGTATGGAGACACTAGTCCCTGCATTGCTCAGGTGGATTTTGTCCCATTCTTCCGCACACTCCTCACATCCTGTATGGAGACACTAGTCGTTTGCATTGCTCAGGTGGATTTTGGCCCATTCTTCCGCACACACTCTTCACATCCTGTATGGAGACACTAGTCGCCTGCATTGCTCGGGTGGATTTTGGCCCATTCTTCTGCACACACTCCTCACATCCTGTATGGAGACACTAGTCTCCTGCATTGCTCAGGTGGGAGTTTGGTCCATTCTTCTGCACACACTCCTCACATCCTGTATGGAGACATTAGTCGCCTGCATTGCTCAGGTGGATTTTGGCCATTCTTCCGCACACTCCTCACATCCTGTATGGAGACACTAGTCGCCTGCATTGCTCAGGTGGATTTTGGCCCATTCTTCCGCACACACTCCTCACATCCTGTATGGAGACACTAGTCGCCTGCATTGCTCAGGTGGATTTTTGGCCCATTCTTCCGCACACACTCCTCACATCCTGTATGGAGACACTAGTCACCTGCATTGCTCAGGTGGATTTTAGCCCATTCTTCCGCACACACTCCTCATATCCTGTATGGAGACACTAGTCGCCTGCATTGCTCAGGTGGATTTTGGCCCACTCTTCCGCACACACTCCTCACATCCTGTATGGAGACACTAGTCACCTGCATTGCTCAGGTGGATTTTGGTCCATTCTTCCGCACACACTCCTCACATCCTGTATGGAGACACTAGTCACCTGCATTGCTCGGGTGGATTTTGGCCCATTCTTCCACACACACTCCTCACATCCTGTATGGAGACACTAGTCGCCTGCATTGTTCAGGTGGATTTTGGCCCATTCTTCCACACACACTCCTCACCTCCTGTATGGAGACACTAGTCGCCTGCATTGCTCAGGTGGATTTTGGTCCATTCTTCTGCACACACACTCCTCACATCCTGTATGGAGACACTAGTTGCCTGCATTGCTCAGGTGGATTTTGGCCCATTCTTCCGCACACACTCCTCACATTCTGTATGGAGACACTAGTCACCTGCATTGCTCAGGTGGATTTTGGTCCATTCTTCTGCACACACTCCTCACATTCTGTATGGAGACACTAGTCGCCTGCATTGCTCAGGTGGATTTTGGCCCATTCTTCCACACACTCCTCACATCCTGTATGGAGACACTAGTCACCTGCATTGCTCAGGTGGATTTTGGCCCATTCTTCCGCACACACTCCTCACATCTTGTATGGAGACACTAGTCGCCTGCATTGCTCAGGTGAATTTTGGTCCATTCTTCCGCACACACACTCCCCACATCCTGTATGGAGACACTAGTCACCTGCATTGCTCAGGTGGATTTTGGCCCATTCTTCCGCACACACTCCTCACATCCTGTATGGAGACACTAGTCGCCTGCATTGCTCAGGTGGATTTTGGCCCATTCTTCCGCACACACTCCTCACATCCTGTATGGAGACACTAGTCACCTGCATTGCTCAGGTGGATTTTGGCCCATTCTTCCGCACACACTCCTCACATCCTGTATGGAGACACTAGTCGCCTGCATTGCTCAGGTGGATTTTGGCCCATTCTTCCGCACACACTCCTCACATCCTGTATGGAGACACTAGTCCCTGCATTGCTCAGGTGGATTTTGGCCCATTCTTCCGCACACACTCCTCACATCCTGTATGGAGACATTAGTCACCTGCATTGCTCAGGTGGATTTTGGCCTATTCTTCTGCACACACTCCTCACATCTTGTATGGAGACACTAGTCGCCTGCATTGCTCAGGTGCATTCTGGCCTATTCTTCTGCACACACTCCTCACATCCTGTATGGAGACACTAGTCGCCTGCATTGCTCAGGTGGATTTTGGCCCATTCTTCCGCACACACTCTTCACATCCTGTATGGAGACACTAGTCGCCTGCATTGCTCGGGTGGATTTTGGCCCATTCTTCCGCACACACTCTTCACATCCTGTATGGAGACACTAGTCGCCTGCATTGCTCGGGTGGATTTTGGCCCATTCTTCCGCACACACTCCTCACATCTTGTATGGAGACACTAGTCGCCTGCATTGCTCAGGTGGATTTTGGCCCATTCTTCCGCACACACTCCTCACATCCTGTATGGAGACACTAGTCCCTGCATTGCTCAGGTGGATTTTGGTCCATTCTTCCGCACACACTCCTCACATCCTGTATGGAGACACTGGTCGCCTGCATTGCTCAGGTGGATTTTGGCCTATTCTTCTGCACACACTCCTCACATCCTGTATGGAGACACTAGTCGCCTGCATTGCTCAGGTGGATTTTGGCCTATTCTTCTGCACACACTCCTCACATCCTGTATGGAGACACTAGTCGCCTGCATTGCTCAGGTGGATTTTGGCCCATTCTTCCGCACACACTCTTCACATCCTGTATGGAGACACTAGTCGCCTGCATTGCTCGGGTGGATTTTGGCCCATTCTTCCGCACACACTCTTCACATCCTGTATGGAGACACTAGTCGCCTGCATTGCTCGGGTGGATTTTGGCCCATTCTTCTGCACACACTCCTCACATCCTGTATGGAGACACTAGTCTCCTGCATTGCTCAGGTGGGAGTTTGGTCCATTGTTCTGCACACACTCCTCACATCCTGTATGGAGACACTAGTCGCTGCATTGCTCAGGTGGATTTTGGCCATTCTTCCGCACACTCCTCACATCCTGTATGGAGACACTAGTCGCCTGCATTGCTCAGGTGGATTTTGGCCCATTCTTCCGCACACACTCCTCACATCCTGTATGGAGACACTAGTCGCCTGCATTGCTCAGGTGGATTTTTGGCCCATTCTTCCGCACACACTCCTCACATCCTGTATGGAGACACTAGTCACCTGCATTGCTCAGGTGGATTTTAGCCCATTCTTCCGCACACACTCCTCATATCCTGTATGGAGACACTAGTCGCCTGCATTGCTCAGGTGGATTTTGGCCCATTCTTCCGCACACACTCCTCACATCCTGTATGGAGACACTAGTCACCTGCATTGCTCAGGTGGATTTTGGTCCATTCTTCCGCACACACTCCTCACATCCTGTATGGAGACACTAGTTGCCTGCATTGCTCAGGTGGATTTTGGCCCATTCTTCCGCACACACTCCTCACATTCTGTATGGAGACACTAGTCACCTGCATTGCTCAGGTGGATTTTGGTCCATTCTTCTGCACACACTCCTCACATTCTGTATGGAGACACTAGTCGCCTGCATTGCTCAGGTGGATTTTGGCCCATTCTTCCGCACACACTCCTCACATCCTGTATGGAGACACTAGTCGACTGCATTGCTCAGGTGGATTTTGGCCCATTCTTCCGCACACACACTCCCCACATCCTGTATGGAGACACTAGTCGCCTGCATTGCTCAGGTGGATTTTGGCCCATTCTTCCGCACACACTCCCCACATCCTGTATGGAGACACTAGTCGCCTGCATTGCTCAGGTGGATTTTGGCCCATTCTTCCGCACACACTCTTCACATCCTGTATGGAGACACTAGTCGCCTGTATTGTTCAGGTGGATTTTGGCCCATTCTTCCGCACACACACTCCTCACATCCTGTATGGAGACACTAGTCGCCTGCATTGCTCAGGTGGATTTTGGCCCATTCTTCCGCACACACACACTCCTCACATCCTGTATGGAGACACTAGTCGTCTGCATTGCTCAGGTGGATTTTGGCCCATTCTTCCGCACACACACTCCTCACATCCTGTATGGAGACACTAGTCGTCTGCATTGCTCAGGTGGATTTTGGCCCATTCTTCCGCACACACTCCTCACATCCTGTATGGAGACACTAGTCGTCTGCATTGCTCAGGTGGATTTTGGCCCATTCTTCCGCACACACTCCTCACATCCTGTATGGAGACACTAGTCACCTGCATTGCTCAGGTGGATTTTGGCCCATTCTTCCGCACACACTCCTCACATCCTGTATGGAGACACTAGTCGCTTGCATTGCTCAGGTGGATTTTGGCCCATTCTTCCGCACACACACTCCTCACATCCTGTATGGAGACACTAGTCTCCTGCATTGCTCAGGTGGATTTTGGCCCATTCTTCCGCACACACTCCTCACATCCTGTATGGAGACACTAGTCGCTTGCATTGCTCAGGTGGATTTTGGCCCATTCTTCCGCACACACACTCCTCACATCCTGTATGGAGACACTAGTCTCCTGCATTGCTCAGGTGGATTTTGGCCCATTCTTCCGCACACACTCCTCACATCCTGTATGGAGACACTAGTCGCTTGCATTGCTCAGGTGGATTTTGGCCCATTCTTCCGCACACACACTCCTCACATCCTGTATGGAGACACTAGTCTCCTGCATTGCACAGGTGGATTTTGGCCCATTCTTCCGCACACACTCTTCACATCCTGCAGGTCCCGGCTTCTTCTATGACCTCGGAGGTTTATTTCCTTCCATACATTTTCTATTAGATTCGGCTCCGGTGATCGGCTCGGCCATGCTAGTAAAATTATTTTCTCTCCTTGGCCGTGTGTTTGGGATCATTGTCTGCTGAAATATCCGGCGTCATTTCATCTTCATCATCCTGGTAGATGGCAGCAGATTTTTATCAGCAATGTCTCTGTACATTTGTGCATTTATCCTTTCTTCAATTATATGAAGTTTGCCAGTGCCATCTGCTAAAAAACAGCCCCACACCATGATGTTTGCTCCTCCACACTTCCCTGTTGGTGTTTTTGACGTCATTTGCCTTTTAGCCTCCAACTATGGTGTATTTTGGCCTCCAGAGAGTCTCATCTGACCAGACTATATTCCCCAGTATTTCAAAGAATTGTCTAAATGTTGTTGAGCAAACTTTAGACGCTCTTGAACCTGCTTTTTTGTTCAGCAATAGAGTTTTGCATGTTGAGCGTGCATACAGGTGCGTGCGTGCATACTGGTCATGGAAGGGGAGTACATTACTTATTGTTTTGTGTGAAGCAATTCTACCTGCTGATTCCAGGTCTTTCTGTAGCTCTCTGCAGCTGTCCTTGCCTCTTGGACAACTCTTCTGATAATTCTTTTCACTCCTCTGAAATCTTGTGTGGAGCTTCTGGTTGTGGCCGGTTTATGGTGAAATTATGTTCTTTCCACTTCCGGATTGTGGCCCCAACAGTCACTGGAGCCTTCAGTACTTTAGAAACTTCTGTAACCAATGCCATCAGTATGTTTTACAACACTTAAGGTGTGAAGGTCTTGAGACAGCTCACTGGTTTTATCCATCATGAGATGTTTCTTGTGTGGTGAGATCTTTTTATTGGTCATCAATTGAACAGATGATACTATTTTTCATTTAGTGGCAGGATTGATTTCTAATTACTAATAGATTTCGGCTGGTGTCAGGACTTTCCATGACATTTTGCATTTCTCTTTATTCATGTGTTCAATACTTTTTCCCTGGTTGATTTCTCATTATTACACATAATTTATGGACATATATGGTTTGATTTCTTGTCTGTGTGGATTGGATGAGTTGTTACTGACATCTGGTGAGAAGTTCATGTCAATAGCAGCTTTAGAAATTTTCTTAGTTAGAAAATTGGTGGCGTGTTCAATACTTATTTTGTTTTACAGATTTCAGATTTCCTTATTTCTTAAAATATGAATAAATAATAATAAATGACACACGTGTGGTATCATTGTAATGGAGCTGAGCTGAGGATCGTGTTCCAGGACCTTTTAACCACAAAATGAACACTATAAAAAGAGAACTTACAAAAAATGGCGAAATTGCATATTTTCCCCATTTTTCTTTTTATTTTTCTTCTTGATTCTCCAGACATCATATGATAAGGTGAATGGCGTCAGCCACGACTACTCATCCTGCAGGTAATACTCCCATGTACAGCTGTAGGGGATGGAAAAATAAAAAATGCCAATAAAAAAAGAAAAAAATGTCATTGATAAGTGTGATGACTCCCGCTGCTGCAGAGGACAGGACATGGATGGAATCACCACAGAGGTGCGTGTCCCTTTAAGGTTTTAGGCGTGTCAGTGATAGGGGTGCGTGTCTCTTTAAGAGCCTGGGGCGGGGCGTGGTTCGGGGGCGGGGTTTGGGCGGAGTGTCGGGGCGGGGCCTGCTGGCTGAGTACAGCGGGGTCGGTGCAGTGATCACACGGAGCGCAGCTCTCCGCACACCCGGACACCGGGCACCAGCGCTGCCGGACACCTGCACGGGTAAGTGTCATCCCCGGCCGCCGGCACTGCCGGCCCCAAACCTCAGACCCCGGGACCGTAGCCGCCAGCCAGCCCGGCCGCGCCCGCTCACACACTGCTCAGCCCCTCCAGCCTGCCTGGGACTTGTAGTTCTCCAGCCTGTAGAGGCAGTGCATGGGGATCTGCAGGAGGTGTCCTGGGACTTGTAGTTCTCCAGCCTGTAGAGGCGGTGCATGGGGATCTGCAGGAGGTGTCCTGGTGCTTGTAGTTCTCCAGCCTGTAGAGGCAGTGCATGGGGATCTGCAGGAGGTGTCCTGGGACTTGTAGTTCTCCAGCCTGTAGAGGCAGTGCATGGGGATCTGCAGGAGGTGTCCTGGGACTTGTAGTTCTCCAGCCTGTACAGGCGGTGCATGGGGATCTGCAGGAGGTGTCCTGGGACTTGTAGTTCTCCAGCCTGTAGAGGCAGTGCATGGGGATCTGCAGGAGGTGTCCTGGGACTTGTAGTTCTCCAGCCTGTAGAGGCGGTGCATGGGGATCTGCAGGAGGTGTCCTGGTGCTTGTAGTTCTCCAGCCTGTACAGGCAGTGCATGGGGATCTGCAGGAGGTGTCCTGGGACTTGTAGTTCTCCAGCCTGTACAGGCGGTGCATGGGGATCTGCAGGAGGTGTCCTGGTGCTTGTAGTTCTCCAGCCTGTAGCGGCAGTGCATGGGGATCTGCAGGAGGTGTCCTGGTGCTTGTAGTTCTCCAGCCTGTAATGCATAGGGAACTGCAGGAGGTGTCAGTGTGCCTTCCTGGTACTTGTAGTTCACCTGCAGTCACATCTCTTGGAAGGTGTTTCATCTGAACCTGAGCTGCAATAGGAACTACAACTCCCAGTATGCCCATCTGCTGTCAGTCTTATTGGTACTTGTAGTTCTCCTTGCAGTGATAAATACCTGCTGCAGAACTACAAGTGCCAGGACGGCTGATGCACTGCCATGTTATTATTGCGGGAGAACTACAAGTGCCAGGACGGCTGATGCACTGCCATGTTATTATTGCGGGAGAACTACAAGTGCCAGGAAGGCTGGTGCACTGCCATGTTGTTAGTGTGGGGGAACTATAAGTGCCAGGACGGCTGACGGCTTAGAAGGGCATGCTGGGAGTTGTAGTTTCTCCTCCCTCTGGTCTCACTGCTGCTATTTGTAGATCTCCAGGAAGAACATTCCAGGGATGAGGGGTGAATTGGAGGAACTACATCTCCCAGCATGCCCCTCACCTGTTAGGCCTCCTGCTACTTGTAGTTCTCCAGCAGAGGGGTTGATCTAAAGCTGCTGGGATCTCCAGGTCCCGGTGTGATTTTTGGGGTTGCCACCTTTACACTGTCAGGTCGTGCTGATACTTGTAGTACCCCGGGTCCATCGTGTTATCCCACCTGCTGGTATCTGTAGCACCCCGGCTAGTTTTGAAGCTGTAATACTTGCTGGTACTTGTGGTTCTTCTTGAAGGTGGACGCTGCTGGGAATAAATCGGAAGCTCCGCTCCAGTTCTGGGTGATACACAAGTTCCAGAATTGTCAGTGCTCGGAACCTTCATCAGATGCAATTGTAGCAGAACCTCAGCTGCGAGGGCAGGATCCGCGCCTGGAGGAGAATGTTTCCATTCACTGACAGCAAGCAGAGCGCTATGGTGTTTGTGGCTTTCTTGTGCCATCTGATGGGTGCTGGGTGTCTGCTGATGCCAGGGCTGTGCGGGGGGTGCACCTGGGGCGGGGGGCTTCCGCTGGGCACGGGGTATATATATAGACTGTGCGCGGTGCTCTCTCCAGGGACCATTGTTTTCAGGGCTGGCGATCCACGTGCTCCGCAGGGATTATCTGCTGCTAAAAATGGAAGCTGCCAGGGAGAATTTAAGGTGACGCTGCAGAGCTCAGTGCCAGGCTGGCTGCGGGGAGGATGCTGCCAGGATGGGGCCGTGCCCTGCGGAGGTGGCTGCCGCCACGGCTTTGCTTGCTTGGAGGAGGATGAAGCCTAATAATAATATGGCGGGGTGACATCCTTTGTGGCCATGTTACAGCTCATATACAAGTTGTCATCCAGCTTTCCTAAAGCCCTGCATGTGCAGCCTGCAGCGATGCAGCATTCATATGTAGGATGAATTTCCATTCAGGGGCCTGGAAAAGCTGAATGACATTCTCTATTGCCATGATATAGCGAATCACCCAACTAACCCAGAATGGACAGCTATACATACAGACGTAAGCGTATCAAAGCCGTTCTGGATCCTGCAAAGCTGGGTGACAATCTTTTATGGCTATATCGTATACTAATTGGACAGTCTGCATTGATGCAGGAGCAGAAGTGTATGACTTTGTATACAAGTGGACTTTGTATTCAGAAGCCGGGGAAAGCTGGGTGATGTGACATATAGCTCATACACCCAGCTTTCCTAGAATCCAGATAGGCCAGACTGTAGTAATGTTTTAGCAAAGGGTGTAAATGCATCTAAGGTGTTAATATTTCTATATTTATTTGCTATTCCAAAGCCCAGAACGCTGGGGTAATAATCGGTATGGTCATACATAAGTTGTCATCCAGCTTTCCTACAATCCTGAATGTGCAGACTGAAGCAATGTAGGAGCATAACAATAAGTAACCAATAAGTATATACAACATCACATCACCCAGCTTTCCCTGCCTTCTGAATACTAAGTCTACCTATAAACAAAATCATACATGTGGACAGTCTGCATTGATGCAGGAACAGAAGGTGTATGACTTTGTATGTAAATGGACTTGGTATTCAGAAGCCTGGGAAAGCTGGGTGATGTGACATATTATAGCTCATACACCCAGCTTTCCTAGAATCTCAATAGGTCAGACTGTAGTAATGTTGGAGCAGAGGGTGTATATGTATCTATATCGTAATATTTCTTTGCCTTCTCAAACCCAGAACGCTGGGGTAATAATCGGTATGGTCATACATAAGTTGTCATCCAGCTTTCCTACAATCCTGAATGTGCAGACTGAAGCAATGTAGGAGCAGAAGGTGTATGATTGTAAGTGATCTTGCCTTTTGTAGGCAGGGAAGGATGGGTGACAACCTGCATGGTGATATTACAGGTCATTCACCCAGCTTTCCTAGAGTCCAGAATGGCATTTCTGCTTCCAGATGTACAAAAGCAGAGGAGGTATCACAGTAGGCATTGGCTTCATTGCCACTCTGGAATCTGGGAAAGCTGTGTGATAAATGTTAAGGCGGCTGTGATCTAGGTTGGTGTACAGCTGGTGTGATGGGTAAATCGTGATACGTCCATCAGTACTGTAGGAAAGCTGGGTGACACCAGAAACATCTGAGAAAAAGCTGATGTGCCGCCCAGGAGGAGGGCACCTGTTGTATCATGTGACTGCTTTTGGCAAATTAGGGGGTATGTGTTTTTTTTTTTTTTTTGTTTTTGTTTTAGGCGTGGGCTGGAGGTTGTTTATATTTGCTGGACAATCCCTTTAAGTGGGCATTTAGCTGGTATATGGCAAGGTTTTCTTTCTGGCCAATAAATGCATCTTTTCAGACCTGGGATTCATGACTGTGGTGCTCGGGGGGCTGCTGAGTTTCATGGCTCCAGACCGTGGTGCCCTGTGGGGTGGGGGGGGGCTGAATTCGGTGGCTCCAGTCTGTGGTCACCACCTTTTTGGCGATATAATGCCGCCCACCCGTGACCCAGATCAGCGGCCGCTATTGTCCTTGGGCCTCTCCATGCACCTTGTTTCTTCTGTTCCAGTGTCAGTTTCTACTGGTGTTCTGTTCATGAATCAGGAGGGTCAGGATGATCAATTCTTCCAGGTGGAATTGTGGGAGGAGCCAGAACAGTGAGAAGATGCATTGTATCATAAACATGTGATCTGTTACAATGTGCAGCTGAATCTGGTGTAATCTGGAGCAGATTCTACAGGGGGAAATCTGGTGTAATCTGGAGCAGACTCTACAGGGGGAAATTTGGTGTAATCTGGAGCAGACTCTACAGGGGGAAATTTGGTGTAATCTGGAGCAGATTCTACAGGGGGAAATCTGGTGTAATCTGGAGCAGATTCTACAGGGGGAAATCTGGTGTAATCTGGAGCAGATTTTACAGGGGGAAATCTGGTGTAATCTGGAGCAGATTTTACAGGGGGAAATCTGGTGTAATCTGGAGCAGATTTTACAGGGGGAAATCTGGTGTAATCTGGAGCAGATTCTACAGGGGGAAATCTGGTGTAATCTGGAGCAGATTCTACAGGGGGAAATCTGGTGTAATCTGGAGCAGATTCTACAGGGGGAAATCTGGTGTAATCTGGAGCAGATTCTACAGGGGGAAATCTGGTGTAATCTGGAGCAGATTCTACAGGGGGAAATCTGGTGTAATCTGGAGCAGATTCTACAGGGGGAAATCTGGTGTAATCTGGAGCAGATTCTACAGGGGGAAATCTGGTGTAATCTGGAGCAGATTCTACAGGGGGAAATCTGGTGTAATCTGGAGCAGATTCTACAGGGGGAAATCTGGTGTAATCTGGAGCAGATTCTACAGGGGGAAATCTGGTGTAATCTGGAGCAGATTCTACAGGGGGAAATCTGGTGTAATCTGGAGCAGATTCTACAGGGGGAAATCTGGTGTAATCTGGAGCAGATTCTACAGGGGGAAATCTGGTGTAATCTGGAGCAGATTCTACAGGGGGAAATCCGGTGTAATCTGGAGCAGATTCTACATCTGGAGCAGATTCTACAGGGGGAAATCCGGAGCAGATTCTACATCTGGAGCAGATTCTACAGGGGGAAATCCGGTGTAATCTGGAGCAGATTCTACAGGGGGAAATCCGGTGTAATCTGGAGCAGATTCTACAGGGGGATCTGTTGTTGCATTTGCTTTGGTTTTTGATTTGCACCAAACTCTTGTTTTAATTTGCGCCTTTTTTGAAGTCTATGTTATGTCTTCATAATGTGGCAGTGTCTTTTCTGTTTGTAAACAATTTATCAACTCCAAATTTTGTGACATTCCAGTGAAACGCGTTTCTGTTTCTTTAGTCTTAAAGACAAAAATAAAGAGCATTTTTTTATCTTCTACAAAATTCATGAAGCACCGTGCCATTGCAAAGAACCTGGCGGAATAAAAGGGTAAAAAAAAAATCCACAGATGATGAATCGGGCCCTGCATGTGTGATCAGCGGCGTCCGAGTCTGGATTTTCCTCTGTTCTGCTGTTTTGAACCTCACATTTCAGCAGCAGGAGGAGGAGGAGGTGTGAAATCTGGAGAAATAAAAACAGAATTGCACTTGGAGTTTGGAATGTATTAAGCATGTGATCGCACCCAGTGTGAACCAATATTTAAAGGGACAGGCACCCCAACCTCTCCGGGAGGGTCAGCCCTTTTTACATGAACTCATTTAATGCACCAGCATTTCTAGTTTTTGAGGTACCTGCCATCACCCAGCTTTTCCAAACTCCTGAATGCTTAATTAAGGCAGATTTCAAGGTTTGTATTATTTTGAGAACTACCCCTTTAAGAAATGATGCTCTATAGTACTCACCCAACTTCCCTAGAATCCTGAATGACATATTGCTATTTGGTCACCATTCATTTGCCCAATCTCAAACCTATGCACTCAGCAGCGATGACATCTGTGCACAGTATCTCTGTGGCTGATGTGAAACTCCCGCTCCCCCCCGTGTCCTGAATGTGGCCGTACAATGCTGGGAGTTGTAGTCTCACCAGAGCGGCCGGTGTGTATGATCAGGACCCGGGAGAGAAGCTGGAGGAGGAAAGTGTGATTCACCGGAGCCGACGGCAACTTCTTCCATGGAAATGATGAGTGTCGATGCCTGGAGACATGAGATCATGCAGCGGGATCACTGGCAGCCCCATGTAAAACCTCACTGTAAATAGAACAGGTGATCCTCCTCCTTTTCTTTCTAGGCTGTAAACTTTAGGAATTAAATTAAAAAGGATTTGCAGTCTAAATATAAACCTTATTTGTGTTCTGTACACTACTCTGGATGCAGCCTGCAGTGTAAAGAATGGAGGAGACCATGCTCTGCATCCATTTATCATGTACAGTATGTCACAAAAGTGAGTACACCCCACACATATATGTAAATATTTTCTTTTCAAGGTACAGCGCTGAAGATCTGACACTTTGATACGATGTACAGTGTCAGTGTGCAGCTTGTGCAACAGTGTAAATGTGATGAAAATTGCCACATTGTGCCCTTGGTGTGAATGTGGCCATTATTTTCCAGCACGGCCTTACCTCTCTTGGGCCTGGAGGTCACTAGAGCTTCACAGGAGCCACTGGATCCTCTTCATCCTCCATGACGACATCCCGGAGCTGGTGGATGTTACAGACCTTGCGCTCCTCCACCATCTGTTTTGAGGAGACTCCACAGATGCTCCATAGGGTTTAGGTCTGGAGACGCTCGGCCGCTCCAGCACCTTTACCCTCAGTGTCTGTAGCGAGGCAGTGGGGTTCTTGGAGGAGTTTGGGGGTCATTATGTTGGACAATGAAGGGAGGGGATCCTGCTCTGCTTCAGTATGTCACAGGACATTTTGGCATTCTTAGTTGCCCCAATGACCTGTAGCCCCCACAGCTAGCATCACTCATGCAGCCCCAAACCATGACCTTCCACCACCATGCCTGACTGTAGGCAGGACACACTTGTCTGTGCTCCTCACCTGGAGCCGCCGCACACGCTGACACCATCTGATCCAAATAACTTTATCTTGGTCTCATCAGACCCCAGGACGGTTCCAGTAATCCATGTCCTCAGTCTGCTTATCTTCAGAAAATTGTTTGTGGCTTTCTTGTGTATCATCTTTAGAAGAGGCTTCCTTCTGGGATAACAGCCATGCAGAGCAACGTGATGCTGTGTGCGGCGTATAGTCTGAGCACTGACAGGCGCACCCCCCCTTCCCCTCGCACCACTGGCTTTGCAACCTCTGCAGTGGGCCGCGTATGGTCTGAGCGCTGACAGGCAGACCCCCCCCACCCCTGTAACCTCGGCAGTGTGTGGCGTATTGTCTGAGCACTGACAGGCGGAACCCCCCACCCCTGTAACCTCTGCAGCAATGCTGGCAGTACTCATACGTTCAGACGACCTGGATATGACGCTGAGCTTGTGCACTCGGCTTCTGTGGTCAGCCAAAGTGAGGCCTGTTCTGAGTGGATCCTGTCTGGTTATACCGCTGTATGTTCTTGGCCATCGTCCTGCAGCTCAGTGTCAGGCTGGTGACAATCTTCTTATAGCCTCGGCCATCTTAATGTAGAACAACAATTCTTTTTCTCAGCTCCTCAGATAATCCTTTCCCATGAGGAGCCATGCTGATCTTCCAGTGACCAGTATGAGAGAGTGTGTGAGAGAGAACACCAAATGTAACACCCCTGCAGTCACAATGGAGACCTTGTAACACTGAGTCACATGACACCGGGGAGGGAAAATCAAAATGGCCAAATTGTGCCAATTTGTCACTTAAGGGTGTACTCACTTTTGTTGCCAGCAGTTTAGACATTACTGGCTGTGTGCTGTTATTCACACTGTTATACAAGCTGCGCACTGACACTGTACATTGTGTCACAGGTCAGATCCACAGGGTTGTCCCAGGAAAAGAAATAATAAAATGTGAGGGGTGTACTCACTTTTTTTGTATACTGTAGATAATTTTTTTTTTTTTTTTTGTAACTCTTCTGCTGACTAAAACTTGCAACTTTGTTGAAGTAGTAAATACCCTGGATGACGGCATGGAATCCAGAATGAAAACCTCCATACTTTACACTGCAGGCTATAGCCACTAACCTGGAAAACTATCTGCAAAATAAACGTGTCGTTTACAAACGGTGAAGACCTGATGTCAGCTGAGCTCAGCGAGATGTTTAATCACTCATATTTACTAATGGTACAGAAAATACTGGCTATATAGGCACCATAATATGGACTCCTCCATTTGTAAACTGACCACATGCACTAGGATCATTTAAGGCCCTTTTAAAGGGAATTTGTCAGCAAGTTTTCAGCATATTATAGGGCAAGAGAGCCTGATTCCAGGGATGTCACTTATTAGGCTGTTTTAGTTTCAATACAATCAGTGTTTTATCAGCAGGATGTCATCACTACTGAACTAGGTTTCGCAGGCAGACCAGTCCAGCTAATCTGGCAGTTTGGCAGCTTCCTGAGTATATTGGAAGCAATCAGGTTTGTGGGCGGAGCTATACACAGCACAAAAGCCTTAGCTCTACTACATCTAATCTACACCAAAGAAAACAGTGATTTGTATCAAAACTGTATCCAGCAGCCCGGGAAATAATATATTGCTGTTATCGGGCTTTCTTACCTTATATTAGTTTTCCCCAATTCCAGTCCTGAAGAGCCACTAACAGGGCATGTTTTCAGGATTTCCTTAGTATTGCATAGGTGATGATTGAAACTCCTATGCAATGCTAAAGCAATCCTGATAGCATGCAATGTTGTTGGCCCTTCAGGACTGGAGTTGAAGTACACTGCCCTTTATAGCATTCTGCTCTCGGCTTACATACCAAAAACCTGCTGAAAAACTACCTTTTTTAAATAACCCATTGTCTCTGCTCCCCGGGGTTCTCATCTAGGTTTACTTATTTGGGCCAGCTGAGACCCAAAAAGGAATTCAAGTGGAGGCTCCAGGCAAGATGCTCCCTCCTTCCCTGTGGAGCAGGTGACACCCCAGGTCAGATTCTCCCTCCTTCCCCCGTGGAGCGGGTTGAGACCCCAAGGTCAGATTCTCCCTTCTTCCCCCGTGGAGCGGGTTGAGGCCCCAAGGTCAGATTCTCCCTTCTTCCCCCGTGGAGCGGGTTGAGGCCCCAAGGTCAGATTCTCCCTTCTTCCCCCATGGAGCGGGTTGAGACCCCAAGGTCAGATTCTCCCTTCTTCCCCCATGGAGCGGGTTGAAGCCCCAGGTCAGATTCTCCCTCCTTCCCCCGTGTAGCGGGTTGAGGCCCCAAGGTCAGATTCTCCCTCCTTCCCCTAGTGGAGCGGGTTGAGGCCCCAAGGTCAGATTCTCCCTCCCCCCCCCCCCAATGGAGCGGGTTGAGGCCCCAAGGTCAGATTCTCCCTCCTCCCCCCCAATGGAGCGGGTTGAGGCCCCAAGGTCAGATTCTCCCTCCTCCCCCCCAATGGAGCGGGTTGAGGCCCCAAGGTCAGATTCTCCCTCCTCCCCCCAATGGAGCGGGTTGAGGCCCCAAGGTCAGATTCTCCCTCCTTCCCCCAATGGAGCGGGTTGAGGCCCCAAGGTCAGATTCTCCCTCCTTCCCCCAATGGAGTGGGTTGAGGCCCCAAGGTCAGATTCTCCCTCCTCCCCCCAATGGAGCGGGTTGAGGCCCCAAGGTCAGATTCTCCCTCCTCCCCCCAATGGAGCGGGTTGAGGCCCCAAGGTCAGATTCTCCCTCCTCCCCCCAATGGAGCGGGTTGAGGCCCCAAGGTCAGATTCTCCCTCCTTCCCCCCCAATGGAGCGGGTTGAGGCCCCAAGGTCAGATTCTCCCTCCTTCCCCCAATGGAGTGGGTTGAGGCCCCAAGGTCAGGTTCTCCCTCCTTCCCCTAGTGGAGCGGGTTGAGGCCCCAGGGGGGGGGATGTTTGTGCTATTTGGGATTTTCAGTATTTTTGCTTTTTTTGCAGCAGGTGCGCTTTCTTTTTTTGGATGTCGCGGTTTGGCGGTCTGTACCGCAGTGCGTGCTGGCGAGGGGTGTTTGCGCAGCGGCTCCTGTGCACAATCCCTCAGAGGCGTTAGACGAGGCGCCGTCAGATGTGCAGCCGCTTAAGCTTCTTTAAACTGCGCATCAATAAAAGTGTTTAGCGAGGATTGATCGGCGTATCCCGAGGAGGACCTGAGATTACGGCTCTGGCGTTTTTGTTCTCTCGGTTGAAAAGTTCAGGGGGAGCCGCAGCGTGAGACCCCCGCCCTCCACCGCTGTGTGGGGGCTTATAACCGATTACAGTTTAATTATAAAAGCCTGGGGCGCCATCACTTATTAAAGAAACATTTCCACCCAAAATATATCCGTGCATGGATGCGCTCCCATATATATATATAATATATCTACAGAGAACGGCTGAAGAATCGCCCCAAAATCTAGTATTGATTGGGGACCATCATGGGCTGCAGTTTTCATTGATGAATAGAATTCAGAAGTTGCAGTGAAGACTGACGCATGGCGATGCGGAGAAGCTTCTGTGACAGTATGGAGAGCCGGTGCCGTGTAACGGGGGCTTTGTGTAACGGGGGCATCGTGTACCACTCTGAACCTGCTAAATATGTTAGGAAAAGGTTATTTTTCTGCTTTTTAGACATTCTTTTTTCGCTATGGATTTTGTCTCTGGGTGAAAGAATTATTTAAAGGGCAGGCTGATTATCGAGACGCTCCGCAGTGTAAGTGTGTTTATGCAAAAGGTCATCGTTCTGCGACGGAAGATTTAAAGGACCCGTCGCCATCTTAAAGACGGCGTAGCCGCTACAGACACACGGCGTCCGTGCAACGTTTTGATTCTTTGTCCCCGTTGATGAAGATGCACCGATTCTTAAACAGACGTGCGCCTCTGAGTCACTTTAGTGCATCTTTCCGCTGTCGTGCGCCACCAAATGTACCCCGGTCACTTCTGTGGCGTATATTATGGGGAATTTGGCAGCCGCTCTTGGCCGCAACCACTTTTTAAAAAGTTGTTGGACCCGGTGTAAGGCGATGTGCACACGCTGCAGATTTGGTGCAGAAATATTCTGCATCAAACCTTCTGCCAGAGAAAACACATCTGGTTTTGTTTTTTCTTCTGTGTGTTTTTAGCTTTCTTCTGTGTGTTTTTAGCTTTCTTCTGTGTGTTTTTAGCTTTCTTCTGTGTGTCTTTTAGGGTTCTTCTGTGTGTCTTTTAGGGTTCTTCTGTGTGTCTTTTAGGGTTCTTCTGTGTGTCTTTTAGGGTTCTTCTGTGTGTCTTTTAGGGTTCTTCTGTGCGTCTTTTAGGGTTCCTTCTGTGCGCCCTTTAGGGTTCCTTCTGTGCGCCCTTTAGGGTTCCTTCTGTGCGCCCTTTAGGGTTCCTTCTGTGCGCCCTTTAGGGTTCCTTCTGTGCGCCCTTTAGGGTTCCTTCTGTGCGCCCTTTAGGGTTCCTTCTGTGCGCCCTTTAGGGTTCCTTCTGTGCGCCCTTTAGGGTTCCTTCTGTGCGCCCTTTAGGGTTCCTTCTGTGCGCCTTTTTAGGGTTCCTTCTGTGCGCCCTTTAGGGTTCCTTCTGTGCGCCCTTTAGGGTTCCTTCTGTGCGCCCTTTAGGGTTCCTTCTGTGCGCCCTTTAGGGTTCCTTCTGTGCGCCCTTTAGGGTTCCTTCTGTGCGCCTTTTTAGGGTTCCGTCTGTGCGCCCTTTAGGGTTCCGTCTGTGCGCCCTTTAGGGTTCCTTCCGTGTCTTTTTCAAAAACTGCAGAGTGTGTGTGTGTGTGTGTGTGTGTGTGTGTGTGTGTACAAGGCCTAAAAACACTAAAAGTTGGCCAAAATGTTTGCAACATTTCAAACTGTTTTACGCCAGAAAATGAGTTTGATGAATCAGTCTCTTGGTGTTTTAAATTGTTCACCTCTTTCAAGATCTGTGCTTGCTGTCAAGTAAATAGGACTGGAAAGCCGACTGTCCATACGTCATTCCATTGTGGCTTTGGTCCAATTCTATCCAGTCTGTGCACTCAACAGTCAGGACTCTGGACTGTTACAATGTATCAGCGCAGATAGAATGTAGCACACCCTGCAGAGTATTGGCTAGTCTGGATGCAATTGTAGCAAACCCTCAGCTGTGGGAAATATTAGGTTTCTAATTACTGAAGTTTCCTTCTCTAATTAGTTCCTCAATGTTGGCCTCTCCAGTGTTGCAGAAACTACAACTCCCAGCATGCCCGGCAGCCTGAGATAATGACAGGATGAGGCTTTTGTATTAGGTGCCATCTCCGTAATCCGCGCTCCTCCACATCCTGCTCTCGGATCCGGCTGAGCACTCGAGTCGCTCGTGATCCCCAGGTTACCCGGAAACTGCCTCTTGTAAAATCCAAGCAGTTTTGGCCTCGCGCCCGATCCCAGCTGTTTCCTTGGGAAATGGAGGAGACGAGGTGAACTCTGCGACTAGTCAGCAAATCCTGATGATTTTAGCATTTTCCTTGGCAGCGGGGCAATGATGGAATCTGCGGAGGAGGGGAGGGCGGTGTAAAACTCTGCACGGTCAGTCAGGGTCTGCGGAAAGCTGGGTGACTGCTCCTATAGGCACTGCAGTCATGTCACATGCTGTGATATTTGTGCCTCTTAACTCGGCACACCAAGTAATTTTATGTAGGGGGAAATGTGGATGGGTTTTATTTTGCTGCAAAAGTTGTGAAAATAATTTGTTTCTGAAGATTTTATAAATCAGAAAGAAAACCACATAGGATGAATACTTCAAAAGATGACAGAGGTGTAGTCTAGGGGTGAGCGAACCCGAACTGTAACGTTTGGGGTTCATACTGGACACCCCGTGTCTGGTGCTCGGTCCCAAACATGGACTTCTCAAGGAAATCTGTGTTCGGATGATGAATAAAGCTTGTTGAAAGGCTGCTGCATGGCCGATCAACAAGCTGGAAGATACCTGAACGCTGCTGGAAACAAACTAATAAAAAATGTTTCCCCCCCCCACCCCTTCCTTTTTTGATAACCAGCGCAGGTAAAACACAACTACAGGTTGGGAAGGGCCAAATAACCATGGATCTCCCCAGCCTGCTATTACCAGCCCATAGCTGTCTGCTTTAGGCCCCTTTACCACGTCCGTGATAAAAATACATGTTTTTTTCACGGTCCGTGGTGTGTGTGCGTGTTCTGTATGCGCTATCTATGATACCACTCAGCAGGAATTTTGTATAGACGCGACGTTGTCTCTGACGACGCTGCTGCTGCTTCCAGTCCTCGGTGCAGTGAATATGCATGAGCTTAATGAGCGGGCCTGGAAGCAGGAGACAGCAGTGGCCGGAGACAGCAGCGCTGCAGACAGGAGAGTATATAAAATCATTTTATTTCAAAGACACGTGTTTTCTCTGTTATCTGTCACACTGATCACATCAGTGTGTGATCCGTGTGACACGTGTGCTGCTGGAGCAAAAAGGAACATGTCGCCATGTAGACCAAACGCATCCTTGAGAAAACAGGGATGTGTGCGTACAGCAACTGATTTTAATGGGTCTGCAAATGTCCATGTCTCTCGTATGTATGAAAACGGATGTCATGCGGACCGGAATCACTGACGTGTGAAGGAGGCCTTATCTGCAGAAAAAAATGGCGTGGTGTCCTCTCCTATTTTTGATAACAAGCGCAGTGGCTATGGGCTGGTATTATCAGGCTAGGATGGTCCATGGTTATTTGGCCCTTACCAGCCTGATAATACCAGCCCCCAGCTGTCTGCTTTACCAGCGTTGGTTATCAAAAATGGGGGGACCCCATGTCATAATTTTTTTTTTTTTTTTTTTTTTTATTATTTATTATCCACAATTATTTACAGGGCAGTTGTCCGTCTCTTAGCCCCATTTTGCTTCCTTTTCCAGCCCCCTAGCCTTTACTATGACCATTTTACAGCACCAAAGTTCTGGTCCCCATTGACTTATATGGGTTCCGTGGTCAAGCCTTGGTCCCAAACCAAACTGTTAACTAAAATCCGGGTGAACCCAAACCTCAACGAGTCCGCTCATCCCTAGTGTACACTGGAAGCAAAAAAGGTGGTATTTCAAGAACCTCGATAACTTTCCCTACTATTTATACTACATGTGAGTTAAAAAAAGACTTGAAAGACTCTTCCCATTCACTTCTATGGTAAAACCACTTTGCATTTTTAGTATTTTGAGGGGTTCCCCCCCCCCTCACTTTAGGGTTTGAAAAATAAAAATGTCTCCTATTAGAATCTGCTACAGAATAGCTATTGTCCAATTAGAAGGCTGCACAAAAAATTGCTCTAAAACTCTTCAAAACCGCACCATGTAACAAAAATGTGCTGCAAAAACCCGTAAAGAAATAAAGCGTTTAATGCAGCCGTTTCCACTCGAAAATTTGCCATGTTTGAATATCTTAAAAGAAACTGTCTGCACATGACCAAAAGTTTTTGGAGGAGTTCAAAAAGCACAAGTTTTTAGGGCTTAGGGCTCATACAGACGTCTGTGGGCTTTGGACCCATCTTGGATGGCAATGCATGGACTCCTGATCTGAGCGTGGTGGCCTCGTAGAAATATCCAAAGCTGTCACGTTCGGTTCCACAGAGCTGCAGCCGGTCCATGCTTTAGCGGTCCGTGCTCGATTGACATACACTTCTGTGTGACGGGGTCCTTCTCACATATCACACAATTAACAGAGCGAGAGATGATGGAACAATCCAAAGAACATTTATTCCAAGCAAATCGAACGGTCCATAACATAATCCACCATACAGAGGGTAAAAATAGTCCAGAAACACGAATATAGTCCAGTAAGCGATAAGTGTCCAGGTCTCTCTGGGGAGCCGCAGAGGATGAATCTTTCTGCTTCACTCTTCTGTTCTCAAACAGACTGACTAATCTCCCAGGTAAACAGCGTTTAGGTGGATTCCAGGCCCCCCCTCCCCCACACCTAGGGACAGAAGCACTGCAAGGGGTTATAACCCTGCAGACAGGATAAACAATACATCGAATAGACAGATCACCATGCCCAAAACATGAAACCACACAAAATGCTACATGACCCACAATATCCCATCATCACAGTGTGCATGAGTCCTCGGTATCTGAACAATTTAGTCTTTTTGCAGTTTCCAGAGTAGAAACTACATGTCCGGCGTTTTGGAAGAGTTTTTATTTCTTTATAGAACCACCAGGCATTTTTCACCAAGTCTTAAAGAAAAAAGCAACAAAAACTCAACAGCAAATGTGGATTTCCTATACAGATAATTTGGGAAAGTTTTTTTCCAAACATTTTTCAGACCGTGTGAGTTTGATTTTAGAGGAGATCTGCTCAAATGCTTTTTAATAAGCGATCCAAACCGAAAAAATCACTGCACATCTGTTATATATGAGCATTCATGTGTCTCTTAGTCCCAGACAATTATGTGACCTGAGTCGCCCACAGGTACAAGGTGATTTGCAAGGGAAATTGCAAAAAGTGAAGCTGAATATAGGAAGCTGTTACCAGCGTCTGTCTGTATTTTTTGCATATGGGTCGTAGTGAAGCATCGGGATCTCCTATAATAGCAGAATCATTACTGCTGGAGAACAGATTTAAAGGGCCATTCCGGTTTCGCTTCATATCAATCTAAACCATATAGTAACTATCGCTGACCTGTAGGGTAGAGATGGTTTTTGTTGTTAATGTTGATAGATCTTTATTTTCAGTGTGAAGTCTCATCTTGCCGCAGGCAGCGCACGCTTCATATTCTTCCTCTGTTGTTGGAGGAACGATATACGGTATCTTGTGCTCTTTGACGCCCCCTGATGGGAGTCGGTCATTGTATGAGCTGCCTCCTGCTTTTTACAATCTTTGAACATGTTGGCGAGCAGCATTTGTTCAGATCTGAAATCGTGTCTCTTCAGCCTCCATCCTTCCTTTCTTCGAAGTTCTGCAGCAGCTGGGGCATATTAGCCTATAGAAAAGCTCCAGTTTTACACAAAAATGGTAGTTCTAATCTACAGACTTTATATTTTTTTTTTCCTTATTTCTAGTGATGAGCGGGCACTACCATGCTCGGGTGCTCAGTACTGGTAACTAGTGATGAGCAGACACTACCATGCTCAGGTGCTCAGTACTGGTAACTAGTGATGAGCGAGCACTACCATGCTCGGGTGCTCTGTACTCGTAACTAGTGATGAGCGGGCACTACCATGCTCGGGTGCTCTGTACTGGTAACTAGTGATGAGCGGGCACTACCATGCTCGGGTGCTCAGTACTGGTAACTAGTGATGAATGAGCACTACCATGCTCAGGTGCTCAGTACTGGTAACTAGTGATGAGCGGGCACTACCATGCTCGGGTGCTCTGTACTGGTAACTAGTGATGAATGAGCACTACCATGCTCGGGTGCTCAGTACTGGTAACTAGTGATGAGCGGGCACTACCATGCTCAGGTGCTCAGTACTGGTAACTAGTGATGAGCGGGCACTACCATGCTCGGGTGCTCAGTACTGGTAACTAGTGATGAGCGAGCACTACCATGCTCGGGTGCTCAGTACTGGTAACTAGTGATGAGCGGGCACTACCATGCTCGGGTGCTCAGTACTGGTAACTAGTGATGAGCGGGCACTACCATGCTCGGGTGCTTAGTACTGGTAACTAGTGATGAGCGAGCACTACCATGCTCAGGTGCTCAGTACTGGTAACTAGTGATGAGCGGGCACTACCATGCTCGGGTGCTCAGTACTGGTAACTAGTGATGAGCGAGCACTACCATGCTCAGGTGCTCAGTACTGGTAACTAGTGATGAGCGGGCACTACCATGCTCGGGTGCTCAGTACTGGTAACTAGTGATGAGCAGGCACTACCATGCTCGGGTGCTCAGTACTGGTAACTAGTGATGAGCGGGCACTACCATGCTCGGGTGCTCAGTACTGGTAACTAGTGATGAGCGGGCACTACCATGCTCGGGTGCTCAGTACTGGTAACTAGTGATGAGCGGGCACTACCATGCTCGGGTGCTCAGTACTGGTAACTAGTGATGAGCGAGCACTACCATGCTCGGGTGCTCAGTACTGGTAACTAGTGATGAGCGGGCACTACCATGCTCGGGGACTCAGTACTGGTAACTAGTGATGAGCGGGCACTACCACGCTCGGGTGCTCAGTACTGGTAACTTATGATGAGGATCGCTGGAGTGCACGTCCTATTCCAAGGCAGCTTCAGAGCAGCGCTTACAAGCTGGACAACAGCGGTGGTCGGTCTCCTCAGCAATGAATTGTAAACAAAATAAAGTGTTGATTTCAAAAACGGTTGCAAATTTTAATAAGCAGTAAACTGCAAAAGTGATTGTTTTTCGAAGTGGAAAATGTTGAATTTTACCCCGACTTGTAGCTAATGTAAAATAAAAATCCCTGGCTTCATTCCCTTCCTTGCGTTTCTTCGGCATTAGCGGGTGCAGCTGCGATCCGCGGCCGCCCCGCGTCACCTGACCTCACCTCCTCCTAATCACTTCAGCGAAAGCGAGTTCCTCTCATGTAATTAAAGGCTTCAGACGGATCCGGATGGAACATTTCATTTTCAGTCAGATGATTATTCCGTCTCGCATTGTGCATGAACGTGCGGCACAAAGGCCCGCCATAATTGACTCTGGTGGAAGATAGCGCAGTTTATTTTCGAGCCGGCGGCCCATCATTTCTGGGGTAAAGAAAAAAGAGCCAAAAAGTTAATTACTTTTCTTTCTGACTAATGACTTCCTGTAGAAACAATAGGCCTCATTGATTAAAACTTTCTATAAAAGTCGTTTTGTTTTTTTTTGTTTTTTTTGTTTTTTTGGCCATAGCAACCAATCACAGCGCAGCTTTCAGTGTACCAGAGTGGTTTGAGAAAAGAAAGCTGCGCTCTGATTGGTTGCTATGGGCCAAAAGTTTCCCTCTTTAATTGGTCGCTATGGAGAAAGACTAAAGTTCAGCTTTCATTTCTCAAACTACTGTGCTAAAATGAAAGCTGTGATCTGATTGGTTGGCAGCAATGCCAGTATTAGTAGATTAAACCTATTTATTTGAAGCTGGCACCCTTAGCAACCGGTAATTTGTATATTTTTATTAATATTATTTCTCAAACCGTTCAGGTAAAATGAAAGCTATACTGCCATTGATTGATACCAGAGACATTTTATGATAGATGACTAGGGATGAGCGAACCCAAACTGTAAATTTGGGGTCCGTACCGAGCACCTTGTGTCTGGTGCTGAACAGACTTTTGACTGTACGTCCAGTTCTTGTTCTTGGTGGTTGTTGACTGTGTATCAAAAAAAGAGCAACTCCATTATTTACATAATTTTGTAAAATGTTGTGCTCCCCCAATTTTGATACCTAGCAAAAATGAAGACTACATCTGGGGGCTGGTATTTTCAGCCTGGGAAGACCTACAGGCATTGGGCCCCCCCAGCCTAAAAATAGCAGCTTTAACCACCTCATCCCGACTGCCTTGGTGCGGTGGCAATTGGGGTAACATAAGGGGTTAATGACAGCTATGATTTGTCAACAGTCAGCAAGCCCTGAATTAGCAATGGGTTGGGGTCTATGAGACCGTCCCCCTTATTAAACCTGTTAGTGAAGAGAAATCAAACCCATACACAGAAAAAAATCCATTATTTGAAATAAAATACACATATTTTTTCAGCCCTTTACTAGCTATTCCCCCCCCCCTCCATAGCACCCTTGCAGATCTGATGTAATCCACACAAAGTCCCACGACGATCCCGGCTCTGCTACACACTGAAATAGCAACGCGGGCATATTAGAAAACCTGACCGGCCACTGTGGCTTCAGGCAGACATTGACTGGTCCGCAGCTGTGAGCGGTGACATCACTGAGTTAACCTGTGGTCACAGCTGGAGGTTCCCATGGCCCTCCACCTGTGACCGCAGGTAAGCTCACCTCAGGTGAACCAAATTGGGGGGGGGCAATATCCATGGTCACCTTTCATCCTGATAATACCAGCCCCCACCTGTTTGCTTTATCATGGCTGGATATCAAAAATAGTGGGTGGGAGGGGGACCCTACGTCCGTCGTCGTCGTCGTCTTCTTCTTCTTCCTTCCCCACCCCCCTTTTTATTTTGATATACAGCCACGGTAAAGCTCACAGGTGGGGGCTGCAGCTGTTTGTTTTTACCCGTGCTGGCTATCAAAATATGGCGGGAGCCTAGGTAATTTTTTTTTTTTCATTTATTTTTTTCCACTACTATACAGCAAACTGACTGCAGCCAATCACAGACGTGTACACGGTGGGGGGCGTGTATAGCAGTCAGCAACCAATCACAGACACTGGCACACAGGAGGGGCGGGGGAAGCGGTGAATATTGATGAATCTTAATTAGCGGGCCTGGAAGAGAGTCTGACTGCAGCGTCATCCTCCGGGAAACACGGTATGTAAACTATCCTGCTATTACCCCCATTTAACTTCTGTTTGCAGCCCCCTAGCTCTTACTGTGGCCATTTTACAGCCCTGAATGTCTCGTCCTCATTGACTTGTATGGGGTTTATTGCTCGGGGTCAAGTTTAATGGCCAGTTCAGAGACCGAACCTGATTTTTATTTATTTTTTTTCCCTGAGCTGATTTGGTGAACCCGAATATCCACGGGTTCGCTCATCACTATAGGTGACTCCTGCTTATTAAAATAGTGTTGCCCATGGCAACCAATCAGGACTCTACTTTCATTTCTCACGCTGCTATGGTACAATGAAAGCTATACAGTAGTTGGTTGCTAAGAGAACTTGAGATGTATGTATTCCTAGCTTGTGCCCGTAGCAACCAATCACAGAACAGCTTTCATGGTTTCAGAGTGACTGAAAAACTAAAACCTGCGCTCTGATTGGCTGTTATTGACAGCAAGCCACAATATAATGCCTGTAGATAATCTGGTTCTGGGAAAGCTGGGTGACGATCAATATGGCAGGATAACACACTGGCTGTCACCCAGCTTTTCAGGTGCCCTGAATCTGTTTGTTTGGCAATAAAACTGTTCCTATTGCCCTGTGGGGAGTGACGTCACTTGAAGCTCATGGACCCCAATGCAAAATCTCCAACAGGGCCCCCCATTATCAATGGTCTCTAGTAGTTTTTGGCTTCCCATATGGGTAAACGTGATCTTCTGGCCCCCACAGTCACCACGGCCTCTGCCCCCCGCTATAGTTAGGCCCCAACCTGTGGGAGTTGTAATAGGTGCGAAGTTTTCATAAAAGGATGTATAGTGGTGAGGACGTGAATGGGTTAATGAGCATCGGCCATGGCTTTGTAATCGGCGTCGGTGCGGTGAAGTGCGGCAGCGGTAATGTTGTGACATTAGAAAGCCATTATTAGTGATATTATGTGCAGGGCTGATAAGGGCTCACCAGGGAACAGCAAACTGGTGAATGCCTGAAAATATAATATACAAGAGCCTGTAAATGATATCAGTAGGTGTTACTGAGGGTCTGCTACATGCTGAAGCCCACCTAATGTCTCATCACAGGTATTGTCCCTTTTTCCATGCTTTACACTGCAGCTCTGCTCTACTAGGACACAGTTCTGATCACTGCATTGTCAGAGCTGGTCTGTCTCATCACTACTTTATCTCATGCTTTATACTGCAGCTGTTCTCTATTAGGAAACAGTGACTTTAGTTTAGCTGCTTTGTCCTTTAGCATCTGCTGTTGTCTGAAATTCAGGATCAAATTGCTGCTTTGTCTCTTTGCCATGCTTTACACTGCAGCTCTGCTCTAGAAAGAATGTGACGCCCTGGGCAAGCCAGGGGTCACAGGTAATGACATCACCACACCCTACACCCCGGTTAGGTACACCTAAGTTAGACCCAAAAATCCTTGTTGCCCTCCTCCAGGGGCTGATGTCCACACCAGGGGGTGGGCCAGGCGGTTGGCCCCGCCCACCGAGGAGTTCACAGTCCTGGAGGCGGGAAGAACCAGGCAGATTAGTTGTGGAGGTTGAAGTAGTAGGAGGAAAAGTAGTAAACGAGGAGCCTGAAGTTGGTCCGGGTGTGTGCCCCGGACTGAGACAGCAAGGTCAGCAGACGGCGGTGACCGTCTGCAGGAGAGGCTGATCGGAGTTGCCGTAAGGACCGTGGACGGGTGGTGGCCCGGCGATACCGGACCGGTATACGAAGAGAAGCCAGCACCATTGGCAGGGGCCTTTCGGACCCCGGCAAGGCTAGGAGTCGCCGTGAATTTGCCAAATTCGTCAGTGAAGGGGACCTCCGGGTTTCCAAACAACTAAGTCCCGATTGAAGGCAACCGTCCAACCGTATGAGAGAGACACCGCCACCGCCAAGGCACCAGTTTCTCAGGGCCAGCGCCTGCGGGCAAAGAGGGGCTCCTCCGGCCCATATCCAAGCCGGGGAGCGGGTTACCGGTGGGAATCCATCGCTACCAACAGTGAACGTAGGTGCAGGGAAAGAGACAGTCACCGTTAACTACCGGGGAAAAGCAACAGCAGCCGTCCGTGGGAACAGTCTTTCCAGCCGTGTGTTTTACCGAGAACTGTGTCACCGAGTGAGTACCACCGTGCTGTGAGGCACAGCGCTGCCCCCGCGTCCCTGCACCTATCCAAGCCCTGCACCGGCCCTGCCATCCCTCATCACCCACCTCATCACTGGTCCCCGGGACAACCACCCCCTACCCACGGAGGGGAGAACTAACAACTCTGCTGCTCCCTGTCACCGCTCCCGGGATCCCCATACAGAGCAGCGGTGGTGTTACCAAAAATCACCACAACCGTGGGTGGCGTCACGGACAATAAACAATCCCAAAAACCAATCCCCTTTCACTCACGGGCGAGGAGCGCCGCTCGAGTCCCCGGGATCCGGTCCATCGCTCGAGCCACCGAGCAGCAGCGACGGCCGGACCCGAGCAGTGGGAGAGTGCAGCGTCCCCTCCTCCACCCGCGACAAGAACATGACTGAGACCAATGACTCCAACCTTACTGTATTACCTGCTGGAGTCTAGTGTCGTCTAAATCTTCTGCTGCTCCGAACTCTCCTCTATGCTTTACACTGCAGCTGTGCCCTGTAAGGACTCCTTGTGTTCAAGCTTAGATGCATCATATGTTGAAGTCTGAAATCCTCCATTCTGTGGACTTTCCTCCATGCTTTACACTGCAGCTCTGCTCTGTAAGGAAATGGCTGAGACCAATGACTCCAACCTTACTGCACTACCTGCTGGAGTCTACGGTCGTCTGAATCTTCTGTTACTTTACCTGTCCTTCATTCTTTACACTGCAGCTCTGCTCTGTAAGAACTCATTGTGTTCAGGACTAGTTTCACACTTGCGTTGTGCGGCATCCATTGCGTTGTGTGACGGAAGTAACGGATGCGTTGTATATAGTGGCACGACTGATGCGACGGATCCTGCAAAAAATGGAATCAGTTGTAGCTTTTTTTTCAGCAATTTACTCAACTGAGCATGTGCAGTTGTGTAAAGACGGATCCGTCACAATAATCCGTCAAATGACGGATTCTGACACCATAGGTTTCCATTATAAAAATGACGGACGCCGACGGAATCCAGCACATTGTGTTTTTTTTTTTTTTTTTTTTGACGCTCTGGGAAGCGCCGAAAAAACGCTACATTCTGCTTTCTTTCCGCCTGGCGGATGCAATGCAGCGTCGGCCGGCGGATACTACACAAGGCCATCCGTTGATATGTGTCATCAATACAAGTCAATGGGAAACAGCGCACATCCATTAACGGATTGCGCGGTTTCCCAAAGCGGCGGATTGCTGCGGCTGCAAAAAAACGCATGTGTGAAAGTACCTTTTTAGATGCATCATTTATTGAAGTCTGAAATCCTCTGCGCTGTGCTGATATGACTTTCCTCCATGCTTTACACTGCAGCTCTGCAATACTGCCCTGTTTAGAGTCTGTTGGACTCTGTAGTCTATTTTATTCTATGGGGGGTCCCTAGAGTCAGACCTACATGAATCGGAGACATTGAGTTGAAATACCTTTTTAATGTCTGTAGAACATCCCTTTAAGAGCAAGCATAGCGGATCAGTACCATGAGAGCGGGTTCTCGGTCGGTATGTGAAGCGGTGCTCCTCGCGTGTCGGGGATGTTTGCCGCTCGGCAGCGCTGCAGGTCCTCTCCTCGTCCTACGGCGCTTCCTCTATGATATTTACTTTTCGGGCGAAGTTGGTCTCCTTCCAAGCCGCAGCGATGGCGGCAAGTGACGCCGGTCGCTGCGTAACACGGTGGGCCAAGGGTTTGCGGTGCAGCTGCTGGTGTGGTGAGTGGGGCTGAATGTTCCCGCTCTGGGTGGTCCGCATCACAAGCCAGGCTCTTTTCATTTCAGCACATTCCACGGAGGGGAACGTCCCCAGCCTGAGAGCGGCGGCCGCCTGCGCTCTGCGTACAGTGTGTGTAATACTCCGCTAATCCCGAATACCTGGAATCACCGGGACAGTGTCGGCACTTTGCTTTCCGAGACTCCTGAACGGCAAATCTAGTGGTACAAGAACAAGCGCTCAGGATGTCGGTGCGCAAAGGAAATGTCAGATATAGCCCATGTGAGAGCTGGAAAAACAAACCTGTGTGCCACCCAGCTTTCCCAGACTCCTGCATAGCAAATCGGCATAAGTATACAATGAAATGGCCGCAGTGGTGAATCACTGCAGAAATTGGCGTTCAAGAGCCTAAAAAAAGCGTGTTAGCCGCTGTGAACCGAAATACCGGACATAGTAGTCTACAGGAGTGTGTACAGATACATTTGACTGATGACCCCCCTCCCCCTTGGGTATTCACTAGTGATGGGCGGACTCCCAGATAACGGGATCGGCAGGACTAAACGGGTTAAAAAACCCCCAAAGGTATTAATCTCTGATATCTGGTTGGACGCCGATCCCCATATATGTCTATAGGGACCAGAGTACGGATATTAAAAATGGTGGTAGAAGGGACAAGGGGAGCAGGTGCCATACTTACCGAGCTGCGGCTGTAACAGCGTCTGTGATTGCTTGCGGTCAGATGTGTCCCCAGCCTCTGACAGCTCAGCCTCTATCGTGGTATAAAAATAAAATATTTGTTGTAGGGTCCCCCCCAATTACAATACCCAGCACAGATAAAGCGTACAGCTACAGGCTGAAGCCCCCAGCTCTGCATTTCTTTTGGCTGTGTATTAAAAGAGGAACCGCATGTGGTTTGTTTTTTTTGTTTTTTTTTTTTTTTATAATCTGTTAAAAAAAAAATTAAAAAAACTTGCAGTTCCCCCAATTTTGATACTCAGCCATGATTAAGACTGACAGCTGGGAGCTGGTATTCTCAGGCTGGGGACACCCATGCTTATTATCCACCCCAGCCTAAAAATAGCAGCCTGCAGCCACATAAGATTGCTGCATCCATTAGATACAACAGTTCCAGAACTTTACCCAGCTCTTACTGATTGTGGGGGTAATAAGCCCACAGCTGCCAGTAAGCCATAGATTACTAATAGGAAGGGTCTGTGAGACTCCTCCTCATCATTAATCTGTAAGTGAACAGAAATAAACACCGAAAAAAGCCTTTATTTGAAATATAAGACAAAAAAACCATCCTCTTTCACCACTTTATTAACCCCCCCCCCCCCCAAACACACAGGTCCAACGTAATCCACACGAGGTCCCACAAGGATTCCAGCTCAGCTACATTACTGAAGGCAAAGTGTGCGATCATGGTACATGACTGCTCGCTGTGGACTTCAGGTAGAGACTGAGCAGTGATCAGTGGTAATGTCACTCGGGTAAGTTAAGGGCACAGCTGGAGGTTCCCACGGCCCTCCACCTGTGACTGCAGGTCCCTTGACCTCAGGTGACTTCATTAAACTTAGTGACTTCACTGGAAATGGGGTCACACTCAGAGTTCATTGAGGTCAGGTTACCTGCGGTCACAGGTGGAGAGCTATGGGAACCTCCAGCTGTTCCCGCAACTTAGACAACCCTCCCCTACTTACTTGGCCTGCCGTCACCATAGAGGTAGGGGCTCTTTCTTTGGCCAGCTGTGGCTATGGATGACGTCCTCTCTTTTTGATGGTCTCCATTATAGGCACCCTCCTACCTCTGCTGGGTACCACTAGCACTGTTGATGAACCCTTCCTTTGCTGACCCCCATACCATCTACTTCGGCTGGTGCTGACTATTGACGACCCACTACTGACAATGTCCTGCTCTGGTGCCCCCCCACTCACCCCCCCCACTCACCCCCATTTTTCCACGTTGACCTTTTCTTTCCTGGCTATTGTTGGGGTCTTCATCCCTTGGGCCATTGTTGTTCATTGTCAGTCAGCACTTACGAGAATTCCTTCTTCGTCCTCCATTATTTTGGTGATTGGGAGTTTTCCTCCTTGGGTTGTCCCCTCTGTGAAGAGTGGTCCATTAATGTGATATTGTACAAGGCCTGGAGTTACTACTTTTCGGGGTCCCCTTCTTGTGTCGCTTCATTCTTGCATATTTATGAGCTGGATACTTGGAGTAGAAGGTGATTATGGGATGACAGGTTGGTGGCGGAGCGGCCGTCGCCCCCTTCACATCTCTCCATGATACATTCACTGTCTGCTTCAATCAGAGGATGCATCCAACACAAAAGGCGCTGCGTGAGCCGCACAGGTCTGCGTTTGGGGGCGAGTGAGGACGTGGGGGGAGGGGATCGGAAAACAGTGATTGAAGCCTAATTACATTTAAAATTGCATTTGGAAATGGGTTCTGAAAATAGCGGATATTGTGAGACCCTCGGCCTGCGCCGTCTGCACCAAGTGAGGAAATGGAAATATTGTATTTTTGTGTTTGAGTCTTCGGCCCGGCTGACGATGCGCTGTCAGGTAGATATCAGAGGAGGCGTCATCATATAGACAGCGGCCGACACTGCAATGCTTTACAAAGACCATAAAAGCCGCACTTTGGCCTCGTCCTTTAAGATAAAAAAAAATCCTGTTGCTAAGTGGAAACCATCAGCAAGCTGCGGTCAGTGGATGTTACGGTTATTGAAAGGAGTTTTCCAGTTAAAATTGTGTAATCTGCAAATTAAATGAAAAGTTCTGCAACTAAAAAAAAAAAAACCCATAAAAACAACTTTGTTTCAGTTCCCTACTCCTATTAAGATCTCTGGTTGTTGTCAGTGAATGAACACATTCTAGTTCATATTCCTGGGCAGTAAACCTGGCAGATCTGCAGCTGAAATGTCCCCAGTGGAGCTAAACCTGACCTCACTGATACATTGTAGCAAAGCAGCAGAGAGATTTGCTTGATGCTTTTGCTGCTCTGTACCATAAAGGGTGGAATTCACGCCCGGCCACTGTCCAAAAAGGCATTTCTGGGCGCTGTTCTCATGGTTTGTTGGCGGTCCCAGTTGGTGTTTTTGTTGTTGTGTTTTTGTTTTTTATTAAAACTCACAACACTAATCTAGTTTTGCAAAACCAGTCAGATATTGTGCACAAATTGGTTTTTGATCCTTGTTGTCCCAGTTTAAAAATAGAGATTTGTACCCAGATACATAAAACATGCATGCATCATATCAGCTAGAGCAAGAGACCCCAACTTGGGTCTCGTCGGCCCCTGTTTTGGGGGGGAGAGGGCCTCGCCCGTCCCCCTGTTTGGGAGGGGGAGAGGGTCTCGCCCGTCCCCCTGTTTGGGAGGGGGGAGAGGGTCTCGCCCGTCCCCCTGTTTGGGAGAGGGGAGAGGCCCATCCCCCTGTCGTTGTCACCCAGCTTGGTGCATTACCATAAAGTCTAGCAAGCAGCTATGAGGAGCTGGTCTCCAAATGATGACTTCTGTGAGAAGCCCCACACTGAGGAGCAGATCTGGATGGGGTAAGGTAGCAAGCCCTGGAAATTGGTATACACCCTTGGTGTGATTGCTGTGGAAAAGCTATGGGTGTCACTAATGCTCATGAGGGGTGCAGGAGCTGGATGTGACTTGCAACCCCCACCTCTCTCAAAGCTGAATGTGGCTCTCGAGGTTGAAAAGGTTGGGTACCTCTGTACTAAAGAGAGAGAGAGAGAGAGAGAGAGGAAAAAAAACTAGGAGAGTCACTGGCAGAGAAGGATCTGGCTGTTTTTGAGATCAGAGTCCTTAACAGCTCAAGGTCAATCAGCATCTTCCAAGGCCTTTTTGGATATTGTCATATATCAGAAGAAGCACCAACTCTTGGGAGAGGGACCATAGAAGGCAGCAGTGCGGCCTCATCTGGAGCATGCAGAGGAGCTCTGGACCACAGGGTTTGCAGCACTATATGTTTTAGAGAGGAAAATCTCGGAGAGTCACTTGTAGAGGAGGATCTGGTTGTCCTTGTGCAGCACAGACTAGAGAACGGCACGACCTCTGTAGATGCTTCTATAGGTCATAAGAGGCATGGACTCATTACAGGGGTGTAATACGACCGCTACACAAAGTTGGATAAAATACCTGCCTTTAACTGTACTAAATACTCATCTATACAGCATTGTTCAGACCAGATACAATTGCATTCCAGAAGCTGCCGAACTGGTTGGTAAAACAGCAGCAGGATCTGCGGAGATGCGGGGTCCTGTCCGGTCACCCCTCTTGTAATCACATGTACCCGCATCCTCAGGATTTCAGTTTTTGGCGCATGAGAAACCTATAAATGGACTACATTCATTCCAAAGCAGGAACCTGTTAGTACAATTGTGTATCTATACAGTATATACCAGGCCGGAATCTTCCAGGCCCAGATGACTGTATATAAAGCAGGCGGGGGAGGGGTGCGTGAATCTGCTGAGTAGCGCGCTTCCAGCCTCTTGATATTTTCTGCCGTCTCAGCCGACCACAGGTGACCATTATTACCTCTCCGATGGTTTCCATTGTGCAGGAAATTTCAATCGCTTTAATCTCCCGTCCGCACATTTCCAGGTAAAATCCCAGGAGAGCGGCGGTCAGCGCTCCGGCATTTTGCGCCGTGCGCTCGGGGCCTATTGTCTACAGGGGCTCATATCAGCGGGAAAACTGAAATATTTAACCGTAAAAAAAAACTCTGGAGGTCATAACACGGGTTATGTGCCCACCGTACCACACCGTTTTATACGGTATAAAATATATATTGTACCATGTGTATATATCTATAGACCTATCTATACACATACATACATACATACATACATACATACATACATACATACATACATACATATATACATATACAGTTAGGTCCAGAAATATTTGGACAGTGACACAAGTTTTGTTATTTTAGCTGTTTACAAAAACATGTTCAGAAATACAATTCTATATATAATATGGGCTGAAAGTGCACACTCCCAGCTGCAATATGAGAGTTTTCACATCCAAATCGGAGAAAGGGTTTAGGAATCATAGCTCTGTAATGCATAGCCTCCTCTTTTTCAAGGGACCAAAAGTAATTGGACAAGGGACTCTAAGGGCTGCAATTAACTCTGAAGGCGTCTCCCTCGTTAACCTGTAATCAATGAAGTAGTTAAAAGGTCTGGGGTTGATTACAGGTGTGTGGTTTTGCATTTGGAAGCTGTTGCTGTGACCAGACAACATGCGGTCTAAGGAACTCTCAATTGAGGTGAAGCAGAACATCCTGAGGCTGAAAAAAAAGAAAAAATCCATCAGAGAGATAGCAGACATGCTTGGAGTAGCAAAATCAACAGTCGGGTACATTCTGAGAAAAAAGGAATTGACTGGTGAGCTTGGGAACTCAAAAAGGCCTGGGCGTCCACGGATGACAACAGTGGTGGATGATCGCCGCATACTTTCTTTGGTGAAGAAGAACCCGTTCACAACATCAACTGAAGTCCAGAACACTCTCAGTGAAGTAGGTGTATCTGTCTCTAAGTCAACAGTAAAGAGAAGACTCCATGAAAGTAAATACAAAGGGTTCACATCTAGATGCAAACCATTCATCAATTCCAAAAATAGACAGGCCAGAGTTACATTTGCTGAAAAACACCTCATGAAGCCAGCTCAGTTCTGGAAAAGTATTCTATGGACAGATGAGACAAAGATCAACCTGTACCAGAATGATGGGAAGAAAAAAGTTTGGAGAAGAAAGGGAACGGCACATGATCCAAGGCACACCACATCCTCTGTAAAACATGGTGGAGGCAACGTGATGGCATGGGCATGCATGGCTTTCAATGGCACTGGGTCACTTGTGTTTATTGATGACATAACAGCAGACAAGAGTAGCCGGATGAATTCTGAAGTGTACCGGGATATACTTTCAGCCCAGATTCAGCCAAATGCCGCAAAGTTGATCGGACGGCGCTTCATAGTACAGATGGACAATGACCCCAAGCATACAGCCAAAGCTACCCAGGAGTTCATGAGTGCAAAAAAGTGGAACATTCTGCAATGGCCAAGTCAATCACCAGATCTTAACCCAATTGAGCATGCATTTCACTTGCTCAAATCCAGACTTAAGACAGAAAGACCCACAAACAAGCAAGACCTGAAGGCTGCGGCTGTAAAGGCCTGGCAAACCATTAAGAAGGAGGAAACCCACCGTTTGGTGATGTCCATGGGTTCCAGACTTAAGGCAGTGATTGCCTCCAAAGGATTCGCAACAAAATATTGAAAATAAAAATATTTTGTTTGGGTTTGGTTTATTTGTCCAATTACTTTTGACCTCCTAAAATGTGGAGTGTTTGTAAAGAAATGTGACAATTCCTACAATTTCTATCAGTTATTTTTGTTCAAACCTTCAAATTAAACGTTACAATCTGCACTTGAATTCTGTTGTAGAGGTTTCATTTCAAATCCAATGTGGTGGCATGCAGAGCCCAACTCGCCAAAATTGTGTCACTGTCCAAATATTTCTGGACCTAACTATATATACATATATATACATATACATAGATATAGATATATATATATATATATATATATATATCTATATCTATCTCAGTGCCTACAAGTAGTATTCAACCCCCTGCAGATTTAGCAGGTTTGATAAGATGCAAACTTCAAACAAGAGCAGGATTTATTAACAGATGCATAAATCTTACAAACCAACAAGTTATGTTGCTCAGTTAAATTTTAATAAATTTTCAACATAAAAGTGTGGGTCAATTATTATTCAACCCCTAGGTTTAATATTTTGTGGAATAACCCTTGTTTGCAATTACAGCTAATAATTGTCTTTTATAAGACCTGATCAGGCCGGCACAGGTCTCTGGAGTTATCTTGGCCCACTCCTCCATGCAGATCTTCTCCAAGTTATCTAGGTTCTTTGGGTGTCTCATGTGGACTTTAATCTTGAGCTCCTTCCACAAGTTTTCAATTGGGTTAAGGTCAGGAGACTGACTAGGCCACTGCAACACCTTGATTTTTTCCCTCTTGAACCAGGCCTTGGTTTTCTTGGCTGTGTGCTTTGGGTCGTTGTCTTGTTGGAAGATGAAATGACGACCCATCTTAAGATCCTTGATGGAGGAGCGGAGGTTCTTGGCCAAAATCTCCAGGTAGGCCGTGCTATCCATCTTCCCATGGATGCGGACCAGATGGCCAGGCCCCTTGGCTGAGAAACAGCCCCACAGCATGATGCTGCCACCACCATGCTTGACTGTAGGGATGGTATTCTTGGGGTCGTATGCAGTGCCATCCAGTCTCCAAACGTCACGTGTGTGGTTGGCACCAAAGATCTCGATCTTGGTCTCATCAGACCAGAGAACCTTGAACCAGTCTGTCTCAGAGTCCTCCAAGTGATCATGAGCAAACTGTAGACGAGCCTTGACATGACGCTTTGAAAGTAAAGGTACCTTACGGGCTCGTCTGGAACGGAGACCATTGCGGTGGAGTACGTTACTTATGGTATTGACTGAAACCAATGTCCCCACTGCCATGAGATCTTCCCGGAGCTCCTTCCTTGTTGTCCTTGGGTTAGTCTTGACTTTTCGGACAAGCCTGGTCTCGGCACGGGTGGAAACTTTCAAAGGCTGTCCAGGCCGTGGAAGGCTAACAGTAGTTCCATAAGCCTTCCACTTCCGGATGATGCTCTCAACAGTGGAGACAGGTAGGCCCAACTCCTTGGAAAGGGTTTTGTACCCCTTGCCAGCCTTGTGACCCTCCACGATCTTGTCTCTGATGGCCTTGGAATGCTCCTTTGTCTTTCCCATGTTGACCAAGTATGAGTGCTGTTCACAAGTTTGGGGAGGGTCTTAATTAGTCAGAAAAGGTTGGAAAAAGAGATAATTAATCCAAACATGTGAAGCTCATTGTTCTTTGTGCCTGAAATACTTCTTAATACTTTAGGGGAACCAAACAGAATTCTTGTGGATTGAGGGGTTGAATAATAAATGACCCTCGGAATAAACTTTTCACAATTTAAAAAAAAAATATAAATAAATAACATTCTTTTTTGCTGCATTACACACTTCCAGGCTGATCTACAGTCCAAATGTCACAATGCCAAGTTATTCCGAATGTGTATAATATATGTATGTGTGTGTGTGTGTGTGTGTGTATAATATATATATTATATATATATATATATATTATATATGTATATGTATATGTATATATGTATATGTATATGTGTATATATATATATATATATATAATTAAATACATTTTTTAAAAAAAAATAATTATATATTTAAATATTTTTAATACATACATTTCTTTAAAAATATATATATACACACACACACACACACACACACACACACACACACACACACACACACACACACACACACACACACACACACACACACACACACACACACACACACACACACACACACACACACACACATACATACATACACACTTACATATATATTATGTGGATAGATATATATATATATATATCTATCTATCCACATAATATATATGTAAGTGTGTATGTATGTGTGTGTGTGTGTGTATATATATATATATATATATATATATATATATATATATATATATATATATATATATATAATTTTAAAGAAATGTATGTATTAAAAATATTTAAATATATAATTATTTTTTTTTAAAAAATGTATTTAAAATATATATATATATATATATATATATATATATATATATAGATTATATATATATATATATATATATGATATATATTTTCAAAAAATATGTATTAAAAATATATATTTTATTTTTTTTTTAAAATGTACTTAAAATTATAATATATATATATATATATATATATATATATATATATATATATATATATATATATATATATATATATATATATATATATATATATATATATATATATATATATATACAAAAAAAGTATGTATTAAAAATATAAATTTTTTTTTTTATATAAATGTATTTAAGAAAAAAAAAAAAAAAAATATATATATATATATATATAAAAATTAATATATATTTTTGAATACATACATTTTTTTAAAACATATTATATTTATTCTTTTTAAAAAAAATTTATTAAGAAATATCATATATATATATATATGATATTTCTTAATAATTTTTTTTTAAAAAGAATAAATATATATAATATATTTTAAAAAATGTATGTATTAAAAAATATATATATATATATAATATTAGTTTTTAATTTTATTTTTTTTTATGTGTGTGTGTGTGTCGAATCGCAGGTAAGCCGTTGCGGATTTTTGGCCTCACGGTCACTTGCATGGGCAAAATCCGCAGGAGTAATTGACATGCTGCAGATTTTTCCGCAGGAAAATCCGCACTATTTCCGCAGCGGAAAAAAACGCAGCATGGGCACAACACTTTAAAAAATGCCATAGAAATGGCTGGGGACTCACTTTACTGCCGGATTTTGGAGAGATGCCGAGAAAAAAAGCAGCAAATTCCGCGATAAATCCGCAACGTGGGAACGGGGCCTTAGAGGGAGGGTGGAAGACAAGAGCCCTGATGGGGTCCGTTTACCTTCTGGTGCATCACAATTTAGGAAAATCGCTACTTGTTGAGAGAATCCTATGAAAATATGTTCAATATTTAGATTAGCTGATAATAAGTGTCTTCTGTACAGCGCCCCCAAAGGGGGAATGAAGCATTACACTGTGTCAGTGCAAATCAATCCGTTACCTATGTTAGGACAGGATCCTCCCGAGCCAGAGAAGAGATGAGGATCCTGGACTCTCGAGAAGGCAGCCTCTTTTTTACGCTCTAAGTGGGTACATGTCCTTCTTAAGGGTCTGTGCAGATGGTGCATTTTTTTTTTATGCACATTTGGTGCAGTTTATTTTACAGATAGTTGCCAAATCTGCCCGTCTATTCTTATGCCAGCAAAGTCAGAGAATTCTGAAGCGCTGTGCACACGTTGCTTCTTTTTTCCATGCAGAAAAAAGTCAGCATGATTGTCAACTGTTGGTACGTTTTTATTTATTTATTTTTTTTTTTTTTCTTGCGTTTTTTTTTTTCAGCCCTTCCAGCAAATGATTTTACTAAAAAAACGCAGTTTTTCGGCGACCAGGTGCGTTTCAAAAGTATCTGAGTACCGGATCAGGGCCAGGAATTTTCAGGGAGTTCTGGCTAATGATCTAGCATTCTGAAAAAAATAAAGAAAATAAGAATAAAGCTAGCGGGCTGTGCTTACCGGGGCTCTGGCGCTGCTGTGACTGCTTCTAGGGCCGCTCATTACCTTCATTACATATGCACTGCTTTCCCCGCCCACCGGCATCTGTGATTGGTTGCAAAGTGTTATGATTATGCTCACTGTACCTGGTGCTCAGGAGAATAAAAGATTCATATAGAAAAATAACTTCGGCACTCTGAGTGCAATCAGAGTGCCGGAGTTTTTTCTGAGATTGGTTGCAGTCAGACGCGCCTCCACACTGAGCGACAGCGTATTTGACGCTTCCAATCACAGGCGCGGTCTGCGGGTCTATCATACAGTAAAAATAAATTTATAAAATTGGCATAGGGTTCCCCCATATTATGATACCCAGCACAGATAAAGCAGATGTCCAGAGGCTGCAGCCCCCAGCCCTGCGCTTATCTTGGCTGTGTATCAAAATAAGAGAAACCGCATGTGGCTTTTTTTTTTTTTAATTAAAAAAAAAAAAAAAAAAAAAATGGCATGCGGTCCCCCAAATCTTGATACTCAGCCATGAAAAAGCCTGACAGTTGCTGGGGCCTGGTATTCTCAGGCTGGGGAGACCCTTGCTTATTGCCCCCTCCCCCCCCCCCCCCCCCCCGCCTAAAAATATCAGCCTGCAGCTGCCCAGGATTGTTGCATCCATTAGATGTGACAGTCCCAGCACTTTACCCGACTCTTCCCGTTGCCATGATGTGGTGGCAATCTGGCTAATAAGGGGTTACTGGCAACTCGCAGCTGCCACTAAGCTTTAGATTAGTAATGGGGAGGGTCTGAGACCCCCCCCCCCCCCTTTACTAAACTGTAAGTGAAAGTAACCACAACCAATCACAGACACCTGTGGGCGTGGAAAGCAGTGCATATGCAATGAAGGTGAATGAGCAGCCAGGAAGCGGTTACAGCTGCGCCAGAGCCTCGGTAAGTACAGCGCGCTTTCTCCAATCCCCCTATACCTTCTACCATCAATTTTAATTGCTGGATTCTGGTCCCCATAAACTTTCCGCAGCGGAAAAAAAAAACGCAGCACGGGCACAAGATTTCAAAAATGCCATAGAAATGGCTGGGGACTCGCTGTACTGCCGGATTTTGGAGAAATCCGCGAGAAAAAAAGCGGCAAATAGCGCGATAAATCTGCAGCGTGGGCACAGGGCCTTAGAGGGAGGGTGGAAGACCAGAGCCCTGATGGGGTCCGTTTACCTTCTGGTGCATCACAATTTAGGAAAATCGCTACTTGTTGAGAGAATCCCATGAAAATATGTTCATTCCTGAGGTTAGCTGACAATAAGTGTCTTCTGTACAGCGCCCCCAAAGGGGGAATGAAGCATTACACTGTGTCAGTGTAAGGCTGCTTTCACACATCCGGTTTGTGCTGAGTGGCACAATCTGGCTCGAAAACCTATGCAACGGATGTGGCGAAAAAAACGGATCCGTTGCATAAGTTTTTCCATGCGGCTCGTCCGATTTTTGACGGATGCAGCTTGATACTGAGCATGCGCAGTGCAAAAAAAACGCATCCGGCGGCCTGATGCGTTTTTTGCCGCAGGACACTGCATCCGGCGTCCATAGACTTGCATTGTAAATCGCGCAGCATCGTGCTGGATCTGGCGCGATGAGTTTTTTTTTCGCCGCACACAAAAACGTGCCAGGCAACGTTCCATCCGGCCGCCGCATGGGCTAAATATGCCACATCTGGCAAAAAACGGAGGCAACGCAAGGCCATGCGGCACAATACGGCACTGAGAATTCTGAAGCGCTGTGCACACGTTGCTTGTTTTTTTTTTTTTCTTGCAGTTTTTGGGTGCAGAAATGGGGACCGGCGTCTGGCCAGATATCTGGGATCAGTTCCAGTCTGATACTAGATTTGTCCACAGGTCCAGGTTATGTGCGAGAATGCTACAAGTCATGTCTGATTTTTCAGGTGAACAGCGCTCCCCTGCCTCCTGCTTGCCAGGGGGGGCTGTACTCTCTTAAATGACTGACAGTTTGGATCAGCCACACATTTGCACTGCTAGTCTGACCTGTGCACTCTGCTGCGGGTGGTTGCCTCTGCCGAATGGGAGAAATGCCGGGGGCGCTAAAACTGACCTGATCTAGCAAGCTTATGATCAATGCTTACAAGCTCTATAAGAGCGAGGCTGTAAGCGCTGCTCTCCTCCCCTAGGAAACCAGCCAATGTTGATTAGACTGCAGAGGTAGCCGGTAACCTAGGCAACAAACTATAGAATATAAAACCCCTTAAATCTTTAGAATGGAGAGGATTTTTAAAAACAGATTGCAAAGTTGTTTTTACGAGCACCTAGAAAGGGGGCAACGTACCAGGGTCCGGGTCCAAAATGGAGGGCGTTGTTTCTAATGAGCACAGGCAGCTCGTATATAAGCGGCAGATTTTTGGGGGGGCTGGTTCAACTAACCTGCACCTGGAGATGGTGTAGTGGGGAGACTCTCAATGTTTTTTAACCTTTTTTGAGTTGGGTAAAGCGGCACGTTTACTGCATAGTTTTTAGGCCTTGTGCACACTAGGCGGTTTTGCTGCGTTTTTTACCGCGTTTTTGTGCTGAAAACGCAGTGACATTGCTTCCCCAGCAATGTCTATGGGTTTTCATAAGTGCTGTCCGCACACAGCGTTTTTTTTTTTTTTTTTGTAGCTGCGTTTTTGTGGTGACCACAAAAACGCAGCATGTCAATTATTTCTGCGTTTTTCACCCACTGAGTTCAATGAGATGTTCAACAACGCAATGAAAAACGCATATAGCCGCGTTTCTATGACTAAAAACGCAGCTATAAACGCAAGGGGTGGGCAGTAAAGTGACGTGTACAGGAAGAGGATTCCTTCTGTTGGTAAACACAGAAGCATGAATCCTCCCGGTACCGTCACCGCTGCTTCCACCTCCCGTCCTGTGCATGTCAGCTCCGTGCGGCGCCATGTCTGGGCGGGAGGTGGAGGCAGCGGCGAAAACAAAAGTGAACAGTAGAAAAAAAAATGTCATATATACTCACCTGTCTGCAGGGTCCCAGTGCCATGCCCGCTCCCAGCTCCTGTCCCAGTACCGCCGCTCTGGCTGTGTGCAGTCTCCCCGGGGCACGTACGAAGCTTGCAGGACCTGGCGGTGGATCACCTGATGCAGTCACCTGACGCATCAGCTGATCGTAATTCTCGCGGTGTCGCCGGCTTTTTTGCGCCCGGCCAGCTATCAGCTGATCCTGCTGTCAGGGGACTTCATCAGCTGATTACCGGCAGCTCCTGCAGCTATCGGACAGGATCAGACTCTCATCCGATCGCTGCAGGAGCTGCCGGTAATCAGCACAGACGTGAGTATTTATTTATATTTTTTTTTTTTTTTGCACCGATGCATCAGCTGATTGTATAATCGGCTTTTATAGAATCAGCTGATGTGTGATGTGCTTCAGCCCCTAGAACCTGACACATCATCTGATCGCTTTGCCTTCCAGCAAACCGATCAGATGATATTGGATCCGGATTGAACGGCGCGGGACCCTGACCCAGGATTACTGCGGAGGGGGGTTCTTTATTTCAATAAAGATGGAGTCACTAATTGTGTTGTGTTTTATTTCTAATAAAAAATATATTTTTCTGTGTTTTTGTTGTTTTTTTTTTTTTTTATCATTACTAGAAATTCATGGTGGCCATGTCTAATATTGGTGTGACACCATGAATTTCGGGCTTAGGGCCAGCTGATAATATACAGCTAGCCCTAACTCCATTATTACCCAGTGAGCCACCCGGCATCAGGGCAGCTGGAAGAGTTGTATACAGCGCCAGAAGATGGCGCTTCTATGAAAACGCCATTTTTTGGGGTGGCTGCGGACTGCAATTCGCAGTGGGGGTGCCCAAAAAGCATGGGCACTCTGCACTGCGGATTCCAATCCCCAGCTGCCTAGTTGTACCTTATATAAGAATAAGGCTGCACATCAAACTTAGATAATGGTATAATGCCTCAAGCATATGGAAAAATATTGGAATATACAATGAAAAATGCTACTTGCTAATTTGAACATGTGAATAATGAATTGCATACCTGCCATGAATATTAGGAAAAAGGAGATATTTAGCAATCGCATTGATCAATGTAACTGAGCCCCAAGGCCTCGTCAAGGCATATCTCTATATTGGGGTCCCTAGCTCTGTGACCCTAACTGTGTGTCATCTCATTGCAATTAAAAACTGCTATGGGTGGAGAGGGGTAACTAAGGACTTTCTTATATAGGAGATGGAAAAAACATGGCCGAAAGGGGCGGAGCTGTGTGTTTTTCTGAATGTGAACACAGCTCCGCCCCTTTCGGCCATGTTTTTTCCATCTCCTATATAAGAAAGTCCTTAGTTACCCCTCTCCACCCATAGCAGTTTTTAATTGCAATGAGATGACACACAGTTAGGGTCACAGAGCTAGGGACCCCAATATAGAGATATGCCTTGACGAGGCCTTGGGGCTCAGTTACATTGATCAATGCGATTGCTAAATATCTCCTTTTTCCTAATATTCATGGCAGGTATGCAATTCATTATTCACATGTTCAAATTAGCAAGTAGCATTTTTCATTGTATATTCCAATATTTGTCCATATGCTTGAGGCATTATACCATTATCTAAGTTTGATGTGCAGCCTTATTCTTATATATAGTATGTATTTTTGGCTTGCACATATATATATATATATATATATTAGTGCTCACTTCAGTTATCCTATTCAGCCTAGTTGTACCTGGCTGGACTCAAAAATTGGGCGAAAGCCTATGTCATTTTTTTTTTCTAATTATTTCTTGAAATTTATGAAATAAAAAAAAGGGCTTCCCTATATTTTTGATTCCCAGCCGGGTACAAATAGGCAGCTGGGGGTTGGGGGCAGCCCGTACCTGCCTGCTGTACCCGGCTAGCATACAAAAATATGGCGAAGCCCATGTCATTTTTTTTTTCTTTTTGGGCAAAAAACTCCTGCATACAGTCCTGGATGGAGGATGCTGAGCCTTGTAGTTCTGCAGCTGCTGTCTGCTCTCCTGCATACACTAGTTCTGCAGCTGTCTGCTCTCCTGCATACAATGAACATTTTGAAGAAGGAAATGACATCAGACCTTTTTTTTTTTTTTTCCATCAACAATCTTTAATGGCATTGTGCACTGATTAAAAACGCAGTGAGCAAAAACGCAGCAAAAAGCGCACCAAATCGCGGTAAAAACGCATGCGTTTTTGTCGCGTTTTTAGCCGCGGGTGCGTTTTTTGAGACAAAAACGCAGCGTGAAAAAAACGCCTAGTGCGCACATAGGATGAGGTACGCGCTGCAGATGTTCATGCCCGTACGGGCTGGAGAATGGCAGCCTGATTCCTGTATTACACGCGGCTGTAACGGTTCCCCGGGGACGCCTCTTTCCGCCTGAGTCACTTATGTGAGGATGGCTGACAGACCGCCATTAGTTCGTGGATTAGTGACACATCCGTCCCCCAGGGAACGTGCGTGCCGCCGGAGCATAAAAACGTGTTTTCCAGTTCACCTGTGTTCTCCGAGCCGCGAGGACGGGGCAGGTCGGGCTGCTTTCATCCCTGGCGATGCATTCCCCGGAGCTCGGCACATGGACGGCCGGAGCGCACGTCATACACAGACATAAAGCAGCACTAGCCGGCTCATGTGGGACTACAACTCCCAGCATTCAGAGGGGGGCGGTGGGAGTATTTGGCCCCGGGTCATGGAGTCGGTGGTGAACACCACATTTTTTCTCATTGCTGTTTGTGTGGCGAGCGCGTGCAGCCCGCTGGGTCGTGGCCCACTGAGGCGTGAGGGTTATAATTGGGCGAGTGCTCTTTAAGCCCCAGAGTCGGGCTCCCTCGTGACCGGCCATTTACAGTAAAATGAGACACAAAACACGGAGAGCAGGAAATATTTGTCCGCTTAGGTATTCGGCACAACAAGCGGCACGCCTAATGAGCCGGCGTGGAAAATGTGCTGCTGTTGACGGAAGAGACCACATGTGACATTGGGAAGCCCTCCGCCTGTGCGAGAGACGGAGGGGGGATAACAGGCTGGTATGGAAAAATGTATACACACTGCGGACAAAGAGCCTAAAGCATTTACACATTGGCTGATATGTGGCCCCCAGGAAGACCCCACGACTGCCAAAGGGAACCATCTGCACCCCTTCATGATGTCACTAATGGTTGTGAGAAGTGACAGCCGCCAGGTCATCTACTGGCATTTAACAGGTTATAATAGGAGTTGGATCTGAGCATATACCGGATTTTTTTGGTTTATAAGACGCACCGGATTATAAGACTCACCCCAAATTTAGAGGAAAAAAAAGGTGAAAAAAAATTGGGGTCCGTATTATAATCCAGTGGTGTCTTACCGGAAGTGGGCGGCAGCAGTGGTGGAGCGGGGTCACAGGAGGCATGGGAGGTGGTGGAGCAGGGGTCACAGGAGGCAGGGGGCGGTGGTGGAGCAGGGGTCACAGGAGGCAGGGGGCGGTGGTGGAGCAGGGGTCACAGGAGGCAGGGGGCGGTGGTGGAGCAGGGGTCACAGGAGGCAGGGGCGGCGGTGGAGCAGGGGCCACAGGAGGCAGGGGCGGCGGTGGAGCAGGGGTTACAGGAGGCAGGGGCGGTGGTGGAGCAGGGGTCACAGGAGGCAGGGGGCGGTGGTGGAGCAGGGGTCACAGGAGGCAGGGGCGGCGGTGGAGCAGGGGCCACAGGAGGCAGGGGCGGCGGTGGAGCAGGGGTTACAGGAGGCAGGGGCGGTGGTGGAGCAGGGGTCACAGGAGGCAGGGGTGGTGGTGGAGCAGGGGTCACAGGAGGCAGGGGCGGTGGTGGAGCAGGGGTCAGTCTTGACGAGTAATCTTGGATGTTACGGTGGCCTGCCCAGTTTCGTGCCCCAAGGTGAACACCAATAGAAGGGGAATAGGAGGAGGCTGGAAATGACTGTCGTGATGCCACCTGCGGTATGCGGCCAGGGATTAGCCGCCGCTGCTGTCGCTGTCCTCCAGGGCGGATGGTGGTAGCAGAAGAGATGGTTTTGCTCCCCACCAGCGGAGCGGGCCCTTAGGGAGATGATGGAGATAGTAGGGGTTTGTTGGGGTGCAGGGCTGAGGGCGCCGACAGTAACCAGACGACACAGATTGATAGTTTCCTTTTACCTTTACTGGTAACAGGTTATAGTCCCGAGGTTACCGTGGTCCGGTCAGCCTGGTAGCAGGGAGGTATGTCTATGCCAGGTATGTTGGAGGCCATCCTTTTTGCGCTTTGGATGTGGAACCCCGTGGCTTGAAGCTATTTGGGGACCCCAGTTCTTCGTTGCTTAGTGCTATGTCCCTCTCTGACGGGCAGCGCGTGCCGGATATAGGGCCCGCGTGTTCCTCCACGGCCTCGCGCTCTATTTTGTTACTTTGCCTTAGGGCTTTGTTGATTGGGAAGGAAACATGAAATCTCCTGCCCTCCGGGTTTTACTACTGAGCCTTTAGTACCCAGTAATCTAGGACTCCGGTGTCCTGTACTATGCGTTTGGTCCTGGAAAGCTTGCCGACAGCTTTCTAACAGCGAGCGGTCTCTTTCCTCTCCTCCAGGGTTCTGAGGTTTAACTTTTGTTTTTTCTGACTAACCCCTTCCCATCCCAGAATGCACAGGGGAGGCTCGTCCCAACCATGACTTGAGCTTCCCCTTCCCTGGTCTGAGTCAGGAAGTGTTGTGTGCAATGGTACCTGATATTGAGATCTTTCCCGCTGCTTCCAGGCATAGCAGTGTCCTCCAGGTGAAGAGAACAATGCCACTTTGGCTCCCATGACCACTGGGGTGCCACACTTCTCTTATGAACTCCCCATAGGTGTTAGTTTGGGGTCAAATTAAAGACACTCGATCACTCAATCATCACTGTAACCAATACTATCAGTATGATTTGTAAAGATCTCGAGACAGCTCACTGGTTTTACCCATCATGAGATGTTTCTTGTGTGGTGAGACACCTTTTTATAGGCCAGCAGTTGAACCAACTGATATTATTTTTCACAAAGTGGCAGGATCGCTTTCTAATTACTGATAGATCTCAGCTGGTGTCAGGACTTGCCGTGGCTTTTTGCCCTTCTTTCGTGTTTAATACTTTTTCCCCGTTTGAGTTTTCATTATTACACATCACTTATTTATGCACATCTATGGTTTGATTTCTTTGCCTGTGTGGATTGGATGGGTTCTTACTGACATTTGGGGAGAGCACCTTTTTAGAAAAATATTTTCTTAGGCAATTGGTGACGTATATCACACAAGTGAGTACACCCCTCACATAATCAGTGTGCAGCTTGTATACAGTGTAAATGTGGTATCCTCCAACTAACTCAGCACACAGCCATTAATGTCTAAACCACTGGCAACAAAAGTGAGTACACCCCCAAGTGAGAGAGAGAGCTCTCTATTATACTGTGTATGTATGTATATAGATATGGAGATATGGATATATGGGGAGATATATATATATATATATATATACAGTGCCTGCAGATTTAGCAGGTTTGATAAGATGCAAATAAGTTAGAGCCTGCAAACTTCAAACAAGAGCAGGATTTATTAACAGATGCATAAATCTTACAAACCAACAAGTTATGTTGCTCAGTTAAATTTAAATAAATTTTCAACATTAAAAGTGTGGGTCAATTATTATTCAACCCCTAGGTTTAATATTTTGTGGAATAACCCTTGTTTGCAATTCCAGCTAATAATCGTCTTTTATAAGACCTGATCAGGCCGGCACAAGTCTCTGGAGTTATCTTGGCCCACTCCTCCATACAGATCTTCTCCAAGTTATCTAGGTTCTTTGGGTGTCTCATGTGGACTTTAATCTTGAGCTCCTTCCACAAGTTTTCAATTGGGTTAAGGTCAGGAGACTGACTAGGCCACTGCAACACCTTGATTTTTTCCCTCTTGAACCAGGCCTTGGTTTTCTTGGCTGTGTGCTTTGGGTCGTTGTCTTGTTGGAAGATGAAATGACGACCCATCTTAAGATCCTTGATGGAGGAGCGGAGGTTCTTGGCCAAAATCTCCAGGTAGGCCGTGCTATCCATCTTCCCATGGATGCGGACCAGATGGCCAGGCCCCTTGGCTGAGAAACAGCCCCACAGCATGATGCTGCCACCACCATGCTTGACTGTAGGGATGGTATTCTTGGGGTCGTATGCAGTGCCATCCAGTCTCCAAACGTCACGTGTGTGGTTGGCACCAAAGATCTCGATCTTGGTCTCATCAGACCAGAGAACCTTGAACCCGTCTGTCTCAGAGTCCTCCAAGTGATCATGAGCAAACTGTAGACGAGCCTTGACATGACGCTTTGAAAGTAAAGGTACGTTACGGGCTCATCTGGAACGGAGACCATTGCGGTGGAGTACGTTACTTATGGTATTGACTGAAACCAATGTCCCCACTGCCATGAGATCTTCCCGGAGCTCCTTCCTTGTTGTCCTTGGGTTAGCCTTGACTCTTCGGACAAGCCTGGCCTCTGCACGGGTGGAAACGTTCAAAGGCTGTCCAGGCCGTGGAAGGCTAACAGTAGTTCCATAAGCCTTCCACTTCCGGATGATGCTCCCAACAGTGGAGACAGGTAGGCCCAACTCCTTGGAAAGGGTTTTGTACCCCTTGCCAGCCTTGTGACCCTCCACGATCTTGTCTCTGATGGCCTTGGAATGCTCCTTTGTCTTTCCCTTGTTGACCAAGTATGAGTGCTGTTCACAAGTTTGGGGAGGGTCTTAATTAGTCAGAAAAGGCTGGAAAAAGAGATAATTAATCCAAACATGTGAAGCTCATTGTTCTTTGTGCCTGAAATACTTCTTAATACTTTAGGGGAACCAAACAGAATTCTGGTGGATTGAGGGGTTGAGTAATAAATGACCCTCTGAATAAACTTTTCACAATTTAAAAAAATAAATAACATTCTTTTTTGCTGCATTTCACACTTTCAGGCTGATCTACAGTCCAAATGTCACAATGCCAAGATAATTCCGAATGTGTAAACCTGCTAAATCTGCAGGGGGTTGAATACTACTTATAGGCACTGTATATATAATACGCATACGCGCACACACATATATATATACATACACACTCCCAAAAATATGTAATATATATAATACATATATTTTTGTGTGTGTGTGTATATATATATATATATATATATATATATATATATATATATATATATATATATATATATATATATATATATATATATATATATATATATATATATATATATATATATATATACATATATATATACATACATACATACATACATACATACATACATACATACATACATACATACATACATACATACACACACACACACACACACACACACACACACACACACACACACACACACACATATTATATATATATATATATATATGTGTGTGTGTGTGTATATATATATATATATATATATATAATTTTTTTTTACACACTTTTTATTTTGTCTCTGGTCATGTAACAACATATAGATGTGTAGGGACACAAAGTCCCAGCATGTCATAAAATCATCACATGACACCAATTTCTGCAGTGTTTCTTTATTTGCCTCCTGCCGCTGTAACGATGATTATCGCTTATTTTTTATTCCGCTCCATTATTCACGTGCGGCGCCATCGCTGGCCAGAGACGTCCCCTTCTCTCCTCTCGGCCTTCGGCTTTAATAAGGCCGATACCTGCGTCTGTGAACTGCGAACAGAAAAAAAACACGAGATCAGATTTTGCCTTGAGATAAATTCTACTCAAAATCGAGCAATATCCTGAAATACATGGTTAAAAGAGGCAAAAAACTAGGCCTGATCCAGGATAAATGTGTTGCCCATAGCAACCAAGCTCAGCTTTAGCTTCTAAAGCGACTCAGAATGCTGCGTTGTGGTCGGTTGCTATGGGCAACAACTCCAGAGCTGTTCCTAAATGTGGCCATGAGGTGGGGCATAATGTCAGGTCCAAAGATGTCCGAAAAGAGAATCCTTGTAATGCGCCGCCCTCCTTGGCATACTTGCTAACAATCACCATTTTGTCAGGGTAGATAAAGCCAAACAAGGCATGGTTTATGTATACCCAATGTGTATTTTGGAGGGATTCGCTTAACTGCCAAGATTTTTGGCTTTAAAATGTTGGTAGTAATCCCTCATTTAGCAAAAAACTGGCTTTGCCTGGACTGATGCGTTGTGCTTGGCTGCTATGGGCAGCATAAATCGTTATTTTGATAAATGAGGCCCCACGGGGGCGGAGCATGGCATCATCCAATGAATGCTTAAGTGGTAATGCTGGCTTCTAGCTCCACCCCTGAGGTCCTGCACTGTCCAGAATAGTGTTATTTTGGGGGTGTTGAGTGTTTGGAGGCAAAAGTAAGATAACCACCATTATAGCTACTGAACTCCTAAATTTCCCAAGTCACCAGAGTTAGCAGCTGACTAGGCAAAGAGGGGAGCGGTGTGTAAACGGCCATATTGGTTGTCCCTCAGTTCAAAGAAAAACATTTTTGTCAGTTTTTGATTTTGATACTTACCTATTCTACGGCTTCTATGGTGACCCCTTCTCCTGATTCTTCGCCGACGTCTGGGCACGCTCCTAGATCTTCTAGAAGCCATGTTGATCTCGTGATGTTACCTTCCTCGGGGGCCGGAGCGGAATGAAGGCAAGTAGAATGTTCATGAAAAGTGCGATGACATCACAGTTTTATGATCTCATAGAAAATGCAAATCACTATGATCCCGCCACACCCGCTGAGTAAATAATGGCGCCCCCGCCCGCTGAGTAAATAATGGAGCCTCGCTAAGTAAATAATGGAACCGAGCTCACTGACTAAATAGTGGAGCCTCGCTAAGTAAATAATGGAGGCTCACTGAGTAAATAATGGAGCCTCGTTGAGTAAATAATGGAGCCTCGCTGAGTAAATAATGGCGCCCCCGCCCACTGAGTAAATAATGGAGCCTAGCTAAGTAAATAATGGAACCGAGCTCACTGAGTAAATAATGGAGCCTCGTTGAGTAAATTATGGAGCCTCGCTGAGTAAATGATGGAGCCTCGCTGAGTAAATGATGGAGCCTCGCTGAGTAAATGATGGAGCCTCGCTGAGTAAATGATGGAGCCTCGTTGAGTAAATAATGGAGCCTCGCTGAGTAAATAATGGAGCCTCGCTGAGTAAATAATGGAGCCTCGCTGAGTAAATAATGGAGCCTCGCTGAGTAAACAATGGAGCCTCGCTGAGTAATGGAGCCTCGTTGAGTAAATAATGGAGCCTCGCTTACTAATGGAGCCTCGTTGAGTAAATAATGGAGCCTCGCTGAGTAAACAATGGAGCCTCGCTGAGTAATGGAGCCTCGTTGAGTAAATAATGGAGCCTCGCTTACTAATGGAGCCTCGCTGAGTAAATAATGGAGCCTCGCTGAGTAAACAATGGAGCCTCGCTGAGTAATGGAGCCTCGTTGAGTAAATAATGGAGCCTCGCTTACTAATGGAGCCTCGTTGAGTAATGGAGCTTCGCTAAGTAAATAATGGAGCCTCGTTGAGTAAATAATGGAGCCTCGCTGAGTAATGGAGCCTCGTTGAGTAAATAATGGAGCCTCGTTGAGTAAATAATGGAGCCTCGTTGAGTAAATAATGGAGCCTCGCTGAATAATGGAGCCTCATTGAGTAAATAATGGAGCCTCGCTGAGTAATGAAGCCTCGCTGAGTAAATAATGGAGCCTCGCTAAGTAAATAATGGAACCGAGCTCACTGACTAAATAGTGGAGCCTCGCTAAGTAAATAATGGAGGCTCGTTGAGTAAATAATGGAGCCTCGCTAAGTAAATAATGGAGCCTCGCTGAGTAAATAATGGAGCCTCGCTGAGTAAATAATGGAGCCTCGCTGAGTAAATACTGGAGCCTCGCTCGCTGACTAAATAAAGGGGCCACACCCACTTGCTATGTCATCATATTATGAGGTCACAGTAGTTAGAGGCTATAAAATGCCGTGCCGCTATCATTTATCCTCATACTCCTGGACCGGACCGCTGAACGTCACCATGCCATCTAGAACGCAGACAGAACGCAGTAGACGTCGGCGGCGACGCAGAGCCAGGAGGACCCCCATAAAGCACCGCCCCGGCCGTAGGACAGGTAAATATCTATGGACACGCTTTTCTGTGGACAGAATGTGTAGTAATGATGGCTTCTTGTCTCAGTCCGAAGGCGCCATCACAGACGGTGAAGAGGTCTCCACACAGCGACGCCGCGTCTCAAGACTTCAGCAAACCCTGGGTGAATCCAAAAGACTTCTGAAGACTCCACCAAACCCGTAGTGAATCCAAAATCTCGCTTGAAGCCTTCACCAAACCCGTGCGGAGTCCAGAAGACGCCGGCTGCCGCTGGAGACTGTTAATAAACCCAAGGAGCAAAAACTCTTCTGTTCTGTTGTGTTTTTAGTAAAATGCCTCAATCTTTTTGTGCTTTATCTAAGCTGGGATCTTAAAGCGGGCCGGGGTTCTTCTTGTAGACATGTGGGATCATAAAGGGGGGCCGGGGTTCTTCTTGTAGACATGTGGGATTTTAAAGGGGGGCCAAGGTTCTTCTTGTAGACATGTGGGATTTTAAAGGGGGGCCGGAGTTCTTCTTGTAGACATGTGGGATCTTAAAGGGGGTGCCGGGGTTCTTCCTGCAGGCAGGTGTTCCTGTATGGACACCACACATCAGAGGATATGGCCGGCACCAGGCTCCTATCAGTCCAGGGTCTACAATCTGCTCATATCTGTAAATACAAAGTGACAAATATTAAAACCCCATTGTTAAACTTTTTATAAAAAAAAAAAAAAAAACTCCACAAACTTGGATGGAAATATATGATTAGTGATGGGTGGAACCACAAATACCCGGAATCAGTGCATCCAACAGGGTTTGAAAAAATACAACAAAAAACACAACAAAAAACAAATAATTAAAGAAATAATTATAATAAAAACATCACATTCAAAAATAAGTGAATCCAACCGGGTTTAAAAAAAAAACAACAAGCAGCCCAAGAAACAAAATACAATTAAAGAGAATAAACAGAAAATAAAACAAAAACCTCACATGCACAAATATCCTGGATCAGTGAATGCAACCCTGGTTTAAAGAAAAGACAATAAACCTAAAAAAACAAAATAGAAAATTAAAAAATAATAAAATAAAAACATCACCAGGGATCAGTGAATGCAACTGGGTTTAAAAAAACAACCAAAAATCAGAAAATAAAAAAAATAAAAACCTCACAGTATATCCGGGATGATTGGATCCAACTGGGTTTAAAAAAAATACAAACACCCTCCCCTCCCAAAAAAAAAAACCACCCCAGAATTAAAAATAGAAAAACAGAGACCTCAGATGCACAAACATCCAAGATCAGTGAATGCAACCGGGTTTAAAGAAAAAAAAAAAAAACAAAACAAAATACAATCAAGGAAAATAAAAAAAATAGAATAAAAACATCACTATCAAAAATACCCGGGATCAGTGATTCCAACCAGGTTTAAAAAAAAAACCCCAAAAAAACAAAAACACAAAATGCAATAAAAATAAATCGAAAATTAAAAAAAAATCTCACATCCACAAATATCCGGGAACAGTGAATCCAATCGGATTTAAAGAAAAAACAACCAAAAACCTAATGCAATCAAAAGAAAATAAACAGAAAATCAAATGAAAACCTCACTTTTTGTATGAAGTAAAAAAAAAAAAAAAAAAAAATTTTTAAATATTATAGAAAAACGATGGAGGAGAAAAGTTATAGCCTTTTTTTTGGGAAGGAAAAAAAAAAAAAAATGTTGAAGTGTACACTTCCTTGTGTGATATGTCTCATTGTAGATAACGACAGCTGTTGTTTGGGCCTGGATTATTATATTTACATGTGAAAAATCATGGTAATTGTGGTGGTAGCATAAATTACTGCACAAGGAGTGGCTGTTCCTGTAATTGCGGTCATATGGGCAGTCACCCAGCTTTTCCAGGGTCAGATAAGTCGTCCGCATGGAATCTGGAGCTCCTTTCTCAGATGTTGGATAGGATCCATCAGATCTGTTCTGTGTTAAGTAGTGTGACGAGCCCCATGTGTCTCAAGGACGTCTCGCCAGCGGTCACCTGGAGGAGCGCGGTATTGATTAAGTAATTTCTTATTCTATAAATGCCACAGAGAAGAGAGAAGGCGGCGCACTGCTATTATTACTCCGGGCGCTGCACACACTGCATCTGCTCACACTGGATAAAATAAATTATATTATATATAATATATATTTCTATTTTTTAATTTACATATTACAGTTTAATCACATATATATGCTAATTAGTGGTTCGGTATAACCTGGGCATGGTCAAAAGGCTCGGCACAATATTATGCTCAGGTCCCTGTCTCTTCTAATTGTTGCCATCACTGGCTGGACTGCTGACCTTTTTTAACAAACCAAGTTCATTCCAGGCGAAACAGAGCTGTCAATCAGCAGGGATGGAGGCGGGGACATGCAAAACTAGTGGACAGAAGATTGCATTGAACCTCTTGGCCATGCCCAGGATGCAACTCACACCTAATTAGCAATTCATTATATTTTAATTTGTGCAGAACCAAAGCAGCAATTAGAAAAGTTGTAAATGCATTCTTCTTTCTTTCTTCTTCATCCTTCCTTCCTTTTTCCTCCTTCCTTCCTTCCTTTTTCCTCCTTCCTTCCTTCCTTTTTCCTCCTTCCTTCCTTCCTTCCTTTTTCCTCCTTCCTTCCTTCCTTCCTTCCTTCCTTCCTTCCTTCCTTCCTTCCTTCCTTTCTTTTTCCCCATTCCTTTTTTTTTCCTTCCTACTTTCCTTCCTTCCTTCCTTCCTTTCCCTCCTTCCTTCCTTTCCCTCCTTCCTTCCTTTCCCTCCTTCCTTCCTTTTTCCTCCTTCCTTCCTTCCTTCCTTTATCCTTCCTTTATCCTCCTTCCTTCCTTCCTTCCTTCCTTCCTTCCTTCCTTCCTTCCTTCCTTCCTTCCTTCCTTCCTTCCTTCCTTCCTTCCTTCCTTCCTTCCTTCCTTCCTTCCTTCCCTTCCTTCCCCTCCTTCCTCCCTTTTCCTCCCCCCCCCCTCTTTCCTCCTCCCCCCTCTTTCCTCTCCCCCACCCCCCCTTTTTTTTTTTCCTTTCCTTCTTTATCGATAGATAAAGTTGAGGAGAGCGGGGGACCCTACATAGATGGGAAGGAGTTGGGCTTCACATATACACCTTCTTTTAGTTCGGGGTGCATTTTCACTGTTTTTGTTTTGGAGTTAAATTTTTGACTGCAGAAACATTATTTGGGGTTTACCATCTGGACAAGTAGAGCTGCAGTGTAAAGTATGAAGGACACACAGCAGCGGCCTGAATATAGAAGTGGTGACTTTTGACCACCCCTGACCCCCTATAGATGGGGCGGGTGAGCTGAACTCACTATTGATGGCTTTGGCAATCAGTTTATTTAGTTGGCGGAAGAATGTACCGGATATCCCACCTCCAAATACAGACCCCCGCTGCCCCCCCCGCCCAATCAGGTGGAAGCGTCCGGTCTATGGCTTTCATGTATCGGCGCCCCATAGGGACTTGTCACATCTGATCGATTTGTGAATTGTCGTTATTTGTATATGGTCAGGTGCTGGAGATGTCTGTACAGTCAGGTGGTGCTGACATTTAGGTAATAAGCCGCCCATGTTATCACCCCGGGACCGACTGAACTTCTAATCTCCATCTTATTAAATATGTATAATGCTCAGACCCTGATTTTCTATATATAAACTCATTGTACTCCTCATCTTTATAGAAAGGTGACAGGACACACATGGACCGCGACACATAATGTAACCAGCCGCACCTCTGAAAGGGCAACAGAGCGAGAGCGTATTGTTAGCTCTATAAAATACAATACATTGCATGATAAACTGAACGTCCTATGTACAAGAATAAACCTACTATAATACTGCCCCTATGTACAAGAATATAACTACTATAATACTGCCCCTATGTACAAGAATAAACCTACTATAATACTGCCCCTATGTACAGGAATATAACTACTATAATACTGCCCCTATGTACAAGAATATAACTACTATAATACTGCCTCTATGTACAAGAATATAACTACTATAATACTGCCCCTATGTACAAGAATATAACTACTATAATACTGCCCCTATGTACAAGAATATAACTACTATAATACTGCCCCTATGTACAAGAATATAACTACTATAATACTGCCCACTATGTACAGGAATATAACTACTATAATACTGCCCACTATGTACAGGAATATAACTACTATAATACTGCCCCTATGTACAAGAATATAACTACTATAATACTGCTCCTATGTACAGGAATATAACTACTATAATACTGCCCACTATGTACAGGAATATAACTACTATAATACTGCCCCCTATGTACAAGAATATAACTACTAGAATACTGCCCCCTATGTACAAGAATATAACTACTATAATACTGCCCCTATATACAAGAATATAACTACTATAATACTGCCCCTATGTACAAGAATATAACTACTATAATACTGCCCCTATGTACAAGAATATAACTACTATAATACTGCCCCCTATGTACAAGAATATAACTACTATAATACTGCCCCTATGTACAAGAATATAACTACTATAATACTGCCCCTATGTACAAGAATATAACTACTATAATACTGCCCCCTATGTACAAGAATATAACTACTATAATACTGCCCCTATGTACAAGAATATAACTACTATAATACTGCCCCCTATGTACAAGAATATAACTACTATAATACTGCCCCTATGTACAAGAATATAACTACTATAATACTGCTCCTATGTACAGGAATATAACTACTATAATACTGCCCCTATGTACAAGAATATAACTACTATAATACTGCCCACTATGTACAGGAATATAACTACTATAATACTGCCCCTATGTACAAGAATATAACTACTATAATACTGCCTCTATGTACAAGAATATAACTACTATAATACTGCCCCTATGTACAAGAATATAACTACTATAATACTGCCCCTATGTACAAGAATATAACTACTATAATACTGCCCCTATGTACAAGAATATAACTACTATAATACTGCCCACTATGTACAGGAATATAACTACTATAATACTGCCCACTATGTACAGGAATATAACTACTATAATACTGCCCCTATGTACAAGAATATAACTACTATAATACTGCTCCTATGTACAGGAATATAACTACTATAATACTGCCCACTATGTACAGGAATATAACTACTATAATACTGCCCCCTATGTACAAGAATATAACTACTAGAATACTGCCCCCTATGTACAAGAATATAACTACTATAATACTGCCCCTATATACAAGAATATAACTACTATAATACTGCCCCTATGTACAAGAATATAACTACTATAATACTGCCCCTATGTACAAGAATATAACTACTATAATACTGCCCCCTATGTACAAGAATATAACTACTATAATACTGCCCCTATGTACAAGAATATAACTACTATAATACTGCCCCTATGTACAAGAATATAACTACTATAATACTGCCCCCTATGTACAAGAATATAACTACTATAATACTGCCCCTATGTACAAGAATATAACTACTATAATACTGCCCCTATGTACAAGAATATAACTACTATAATACTGCCCCCTATGTACAAGAATATAACTACTATAATACTGCCCCTATGTACAAGAATATAACTACTATAATACTGCTCCTATGTACAGGAATATAACTACTATAATACTGCCCCTATGTACAAGAATATAACTACTATAATACTGCCCACTATGTACAGGAATATAACTACTATAATACTGCCCCCTATATACAAGAATATAACTACTATAATACTGCCCCTATGTACAAGAATATAACTACTATAATACTGCCCCCTATATACAAGAATATGACTACTATAATACTGCACCTATGTACAAGAATATAACTACTATAATACTGCTCCTATGTACAAGAATATAACTACTATAATACTGCTCCCTATATACAAGAATATAACTACTATAATACTGCCCACTATGTACAGGAATATAACTACTATAATACTGCCCCCTATGTACAAGAATATAACTACTATAATACTGCCCCTATGTACAAGAATATAACTACTATAATACTGCCCCTATGTACAAGAATATAACTACTATAATACTGCCCCTATGTAAAGGAATATAACTACTATAATACTGCCCCTATGTACAAGAATATAACTACTATAATACTGCCCCTATATACAAGAATATAACTACTATAATACTGCCCCTATGTACAGAAATATAACTACTATAATACTGCCCCCTATGTACAGGAATATAACTACTATAATACTGCCTCCTATGTACAAGAATATAACTACTATAATACTGCCCCCTATGTACAAGAATATAACTACTATAATACTGCCCCTATGTACAAGAATATAACTACTATAATACTGCTCCTATGTACAGGAATATAACTACTATAATACTGCCCACTATGTACAGGAATATAACTACTATAATACTGCCCCTATGTACAAGAATATAACTACTATAATACTGCTCCTATGTACAGGAATATAACTACTATAATACTGCCCACTATGTACAAGAATATAACTACTATAATACTGCCCCCTATGTACAAGAATATGACTACTATAATACTACCCCTATGTACAAGAATATAACTACTATAATACTGCCCCTATGTACAAGAATATAACTACTATACTACTGCCCCCTATGTACAAGAATATAACTATATATTCACTACAGAAAATTACAGATATTAAAGATCTGTTTTTCTGCCTTCCACATTCCCGGCCATTGATTATGACAGACTCCAAATCTTTCGAGTAAGATAAGAATATCCCTGTATCAGAAGTAACATGGTCATGAAGCCAATTTAATGCAAGAGAATGTATATGTGCATATGGAGAGGAAAAGGTCACCACATTGATGCAGTCATTAGGAAGGACAACCCCCCCCCCCCCTCCCCCAGGCACAGGAACCCAATACACAAGAGCCAAAAAATGCTTTAATTATTTACAATACCCAATGAAGCAGCAAAAAAACAATCTCTTCATGTGTGGTTTTTTTTTTTTGGTTTTTTTTTTCTTCTTAAGGTTAATTCTTAAGAGCCTGAGACGTCTGTAAGGCAGTACAAATTTAAGAATTACAGCATTGCACAGAGCAAGCTATTCTCCACTTAGGTCTATGATCTCAAAAAATACTCATTATATAATTGTATCAGAGCAATTCCCAGATGACATCTCTTCATGTTTACCTTTTTTTATTTGTTAGGAAAAAATATTATAGTAGTTATATTCTTGTACATAACTTTTTTGCACTCATGAACTCCTGGGTAGCTTTGGCTGTATGCTTGGGGTCATTGTCCATCTGTACTATGAAGCGCCGTCCGATCAACTTTGCAGCATTTGGCTGAATCTGGGCTGAAAGTATATCCCGGTACACTTCAGAATTCATCCGGCTACTCTTGTCTGTGTCGCGGGCGGAGGAGGGGACGCCGCGCTCTCCCTTCTGCTCGGGTCCGGCGGCTGCTGCTGCTCAGTGGTGGCTCGAGCTGTGGGCCGGATCTCGGGGACTCGAGCGGCGCTCCTCGCCCGTGAGTGAAAGGGGGTTGTTGGGTGTGGGGATTGTTTATTGTTCGTGACGCCACCCACGGTTGTGGTGATTTGTTAGCACCACCGCTGCTCTATATGGGGATCCCGGGGATGGTGATGGGGAGCAGCTAGGTGTTGTGTTGCCCCTCCGTGGGTAGGGGTTGGTGATCCCGGGGCCCGGTGATGAGATGGGAGATGCAGGGCTTGGTGGGCGCAGGGACGCGGGGGCAGCGCTGTGCCTTGCGGCACTGTGGTACTCACTCAGCCTGAGACGATGACACAGTTCTCGGTAAACCACACGGCTGGAAAGACGGTTCCCACGGACGGCTGCACTTGCTTTCCCCAGTAGGTAACGGTGATGTCCCTTTTGTCCTGCACCTAATGTTTCTGTGTTGGTAGCGATGGGTTCCCACCGGTAACCCGCTCCCCGGCTTCAAGCTGGACCGGAGGAGCTCTACTCTCTGCCCGCAGGCGCTGGCCCTGAGAAACTGATGCCCTGGCGGTGGCGGTGTCTCTCTGTAACGGTTGGACTGTTGCCTTCAATCGGGACTTGGTTGTTTGGAGACAGACGTCCCCTTCACTGACGGATTTGGCACATTTACGGCGACTCCTAGCCTTTCCGGGGTCCGAGAGGCCCCTGCCCTGGTGCTGACTGTTCTTTGTATACTGCTCCAGACCGCTGTGCCACCACCCGTCCGCGGTCCTTCCAGCAACCTCCGAGCAGTCCCCCTCCAGACTGTCACCGCCGTCTGCTGACCCTGTCCTGGCACACAGCCGGACCAACCTCAGGCTTTCTTACTAGCACTTTTACTCTTTTCTTCTTTGCTCCTCTACCACTCCACTGTTTACTCCTTCACTTCCCTCACTTGACTCTGTTCACTTAGCTCCTCACTCAAGCTCCCCCTGAGCTAATCTGCCTGGTTCCTCCTGCCTCCAGGGCTGTGAACTCCTCGGTGGGCGGAGCCAACCACCTGGTGTGAACATCAGCCCCTGGAGGAAGGCAACAAGGATTTTAGTAGCTTTGGTGTTCCTAACTGGGATGTAGGGTGTGGTGGTGTGATGACCTGTGACCCCTGGCTTGCCCAGGGCGTCACATCTGCTGTTATGTCATCAATAAACACAAGTGACCCAGTGCCATTGAAAGCCATGCATGCCCATGCCATCACGTTGCCTCCACCATGTTTTACAGAGGATGTGGTGTGCCTTGGATCATGTGCCGTTCCCTTTCTTCTCCACACTTTTTTCTTCCCATCATTCTGGTACAGGTTGATCTTTGTCTCATCTGTCCATAGAATACTTTTCCAGAACTGAGTTGGCTTCATGAGGTGTTTTTCAGCAAATGTAACTCTGGCCTGTCTATTTTTGGAATTGATGAATGGTTTGCATCTAGATGTGAACCCTTTGTATTTACTTTCATGGAGTCTTCTCTTTACTGTTGACTTAGAGACAGATACACCTACTTCACTGAGAGTGTTCTGGACTTCAGTTGATGTTGTGAACGGGTTCTTCTTCACCAAAGAAAGTATGCGGCGATCATCCACCACTGTTGTCATCCGTGGACGCCCAGGCCTTTTTGAGTTCCCAAGCTCACCAGTCAATTCCTTTTTTTCTCAGAATGTACCCGACTGTTGATTTTGCTACTCCAAGCATGTCTGCTATCTCTCTGATGGATTTTTTCTTTTTTTTCAGCCTCAGGATGTTCTGCTTCACCTCAATTGAGAGTTCCTTAGACCGCATGTTGTCTGGTCACAGCAACAGCTTCCAAATGCAAAACCACACACCTGTAATCAACCCCAGACCTTTTAACTACTTCATTGATTACAGGTTAACGAGGGAGACGCCTTCAGAGCTAATTGCAGCCCTTAGAGTCCCTTGTCCAATTACTTTTGGTCCCTTGAAAAAGAGGAGGCTATGCATTACAAAGCTATGATTCCTAAACCCTTTCTCCGATTTGGATGTGAAAACTCTCATATTGCAGCTGGGAGTGTGCACTTTCAGCCCATATTATATATATAATTGTATTTCTGAACATGTTTTTGTAAACAGCTAAAATAACAAAACTTGTGTCACTGTCCAAATATTTCTGGACCTAACTGTATATTCTTGTACATAGGGGGCAGTATTATAGTAGTTATATTCTTGTACATAGGGGCAGTATTATAGTAGTTATATTCTTGTACATAGGGGCAGTATTATAGTAGTTATATTCTTGTACATAGGGGGCAGTATTATAGTAGTTATATTCTTGTATATAGGGGGCAGTATTATAGTAGTTATATTCTTGTATATAGGGGGCAGTATTATAGTAGTTATATTCTTGTACATAGGGGCAGTATTATAGTAGTTATATTCTTGTACATAGGGGGCAGTATTATAGTAGTTTATATTCTTGTACATAGGGGCAGTATTATAGTAGTTATATTCTTGTACATAGGGAGCAGTATTATAGTAGTTATATTCTTGTACATAGGGGGCAGTATTATAGTAGTTATATTCTTGTACATAGGGGCAGTATTATAGTAGTTATATTCCTGTACATAGGGGGCAGTATTATAGTAGTTATATTCTTGTACATAGGGGGCAGTATTATAGTAGTTATATTCCTGTACATAGGGGGCAGTATTATAGTAGTTATATTCTTGTACATAGGGGGCAGTATTATAGTAGTTTATATTCTTGTACATAGGAGCAGTATTATAGTAGTTATAGTCTTGTACATAGGGGCAGTATTATAGTAGTTATATTCTTGTACATAGGGAGCAGTATTATAGTAGTTATATTCTTGTACATAGGGGGCAGTATTATAGTAGTTATATTCTTGTACATAGGGGCAGTATTATAGTAGTTATATTCCTGTACATATGGGGCAGTATTATAGTAGTTATATTCCTGTACATAGGGGGCAGTATTATAGTAGTTATATTCTTGTACATAGGGGGCAGTATTATAGTAGTTATATTCCTGTACATAGGGGGCAGTATTATAGTAGTTATATTCTTGTACATAGGGGGCAGTATTATAGTAGTTATATTCTTGTACATAGGGGGCAGTATTATAGTAGTTATATTCTTGTACATAGGAGCAGTATTATATTAGTTATATTCCTGTACATAGGGGCAGTATTATAGTAGTTATATTCTTGTACATAGGGAGCAGTATTATAGTAGTTATATTCTTGTACATAGGGGGCAGTATTATAGTAGTTATATTCTTGTACATAGGAGCAGTATTATATTAGTTATATTCCTGTACATAGGGGCAGTATTATAGTAGTTATATTCTTGTACATAGGGGCAGTATTATAGTAGTTATATTCTTGTACATAGGAGCAGTATTATAGTAGTTATATTCTTGTACATAGGAGCAGTATTATAGTAGTTATATTCCTGTACATAGGGGCAGTATTATAGTAGTTATATTCTTGTACATAGGGAGCAGTATTATAGTAGTTATATTCTTGTACATAGGGGGCAGTATTATATTAGTTATATTCTTGTATATAGGGGCAGTATTATATTAGTTATATTCCTGTACATAGGGGCAGTATTATAGTAGTTATATTCTTGTACATAGGGGGCAGTATTATAGTAGTTATATTCTTGTATATAGGGGCAGTATTATAGTAGTTATATTCTTGTACATAGGGGGCAGTATTATAGTAGTTATATTCTTGTACATAGGGGCAGTATTATAGTAGTTATATTCTTGTACATAGGAGCAGTATTATAGTAGTTATATTCCTGTACATAGGGGCAGTATTATAGTAGTTATATTCTTGTACATAGGGAGCAGTATTATAGTAGTTATATTCTTGTACATAGGGGGCAGTATTATATTAGTTATATTCTTGTACATAGGGGCAGTATTATAGTAGTTATATTCTTGTACATAGGGGGCAGTATTATAGTAGTTATATTCCTGTACATAGGGGCAGTATTATAGTAGTTATATTCTTGTACATAGGGAGCAGTATTATAGTAGTTATATTCTTGTACATAGGGGGCAGTATTATAGTAGTTATATTCTTGTACATAGGGGCAGTATTATAGTAGTTATATTCTTGTACATAGGGGGCAGTATTATAGTAGTTATATTCTTGTACATAGGGGGCAGTATTATATTAGTTATATTCTTGTACATAGGGGCAGTATTATAGTAGTTATATTCTTGTACATAGGAGCAGTATTATAGTAGTTATATTCTTGTATATAGGGGGCAGTATTATAGTAGTTATATTCTTGTATATAGGGGGCAGTATTATAGTAGTTATATTCTTGTATATAGGGGGCAGTATTATAGTTATATTCCTGTATATAGGGGGCAGTATTATAGTAGGTATATTCTTGTACATAGGGGGCGGTATTATAGTAGGTATATTCTTGTACATAGGAGCAGTATTATAGTAGTTATATTCTTGTATATAGGGGGCAGTATTATAGTTATATTCCTGTATATAGGGGGCAGTATTATAGTAGGTATATTCTTGTACATAGGGGGCGGTATTATAGTAGGTATATTCTTGTATATAGTGTTGTTCTTTCTGCCCCGTGTTCTCCGCTGTGTGTAGATGGTGTGCTCTTGTCTTGCTCCTTGCTGTGTTGCTGGCGTCCCTGTATTGTGATGTGACCTCGGTTGAGCAGTCGCTGTCTGATATCGGTGTTACTTTGGTTGCACAATGTGTGAGCTATAATGGATCAGTGGATGATGATTGTATGAGGATGATGATGGTTGTTTCTTCACTGTCGGGACACTGTGATATTCCGCTCGGGTCGGCCGGGTGTGTACAGGGAATATCTGGATTCTGTGACTGAACAGATTATTTTTATGATCATGAACTTCAATCTGCTCCGTGCAGTTTGTGAGCAGATGAATTGGCTCATGAGCACGCGGCTTGCTCGGTGGTGACGAGCGCTTCTGGCTGAGCACATTATTTGCGGCTTGGAGGCGTCCGACGCCCAAATGTTTCTCTTCGCTTATAAAGCGTTTATCTCTATAATGAAACCTTCCCAGTAATTGGAACCTGATGACTTATCTGGACTGAAAAAGCTTCCTAATAATGTTGTCAGTTTTTTATTTTTATTAATTTAATCTGTATGTGTCGCAGTACCTGACAATGACCATAGATAAGAGGGGGCGCTGTCCATTAGAATGTTTGATCTTTTTTTCCTGCAGAGTTACCTTTTTAATTTGCTGAGGGTAAATGTCGCGTTCATCTGGAAGCTTAGTCTCTGTGACCGGCAGCATCAGACAGCTCCTCTATCCCCGCTCCCAGGTTCTCCGCTGTTCAGGCGGAGCGGAGTGGAGCTTTATGGCGACTTTAATTGTAACAGTTAAGTGTCTCTACTTCATTATGGCGCAGAGCAGGCGGCTGTGACCACTAATGCCCCGCGAGAAGCAATAAACCTTCCTGGTTCTGCCCTTTCACCCCTAGGGAGCGCTGTGCCGCCCCAGTCACCTGCATTATGTTGGGATGGAGTAGCAGCAGAGTGATCATTGCTGCACACTGACACTGCTCCATTCTTCCCTCTGATGCCAACTACAGCGGATGAGGCAAAAGAGAGATCAGCTGCAGAAACCCACTTTAAAGGGAAGCGGCCAACAGAAAATCATTGTATATAGTTAGCATGAAGGGTAACACGTGTATACATCACTTATAACAAAGGATCCACTGTTCACAATAGGTGTCACAGCTCACCTCCTCCTCCTGTACAATGACTCCTCCACACACCATAGGTAACACTGGATCTACCATCCATAATTCCATAATAGGTGATGTCACAGCTCACCTCTTGTTTTCCTCCTCTACAATGACTGATAATGCCTCTGTATACAGTAGATAATACAGGATCCACCATTCACAATAGTTGATCTCACAACTCACCACCTCCTCCTGTACAATGATTTAGAACACAGGATCCATCATTCATAATAGGTAATATCACAGCTAACCTCCTCCCCCTCCTTTATAGTGACTGATAACCTCTGTATAGAGTAGAAAATAGAGGAGCCACCATTTACAATACGTAATGTCACAGCTCACCTCCTCCTCCTCCTCCTCCTCCTCCTTCTGTACAACCACTGATAATACCTCTATATACAGTAGATAACACAGGATCCACCATTCACAATAGGTAGTCACAGCTCACCTCCTCCTCATGTACAATGTCTCCTCTATATATCATAGGTAACATCAGATGCACCATTTACAATAGGTGATATCACAGCTCACCTCCTCCTGTACATTTACTTCTCTATGTACAGTAGGTAACACCGGATCCTCCATTTATAATAGGTGATATCACAGCTCACCTGCTCCTCCACAATGATTTATAAAACAGGATCCATCGTTCACAATAGGTAGTCACAGCTCACCTCCTCCTCCTTCTGTACAACTACTGATAACACCTATGCATACAGTAGGTAACACCAGATCTACCATTCACAATAGGTGATATTACAGCTCACCTCCTTCTCCTGTACAGCGGCTGATAACCCCTCTATACACAGCTGATAACACAGGATCCACCAATCACAATGGGTAGTCACAGCTCACCACCTCCTTCTGTACAATGACTCCTCTATATATCATAGGTAACATCGGATCCACCTTTCACAATAGGTGATATCAGAGCTCACCACCTCCACCACAATGATTTAGAACACAGGATCCACCATTCACAGTAAGTAGTCACAGCTCACCTCCTCCTTCTCCTGTACAATGACTTCTCTATATACAGTAGATAACACCAGATCTACCATTCACAATAGATGTCACAGCTCACCTCCTCCTTCTCCTGTACAATGACTTCTCTATATACAGTAGGTAACACCAGATCTACCATTCACAATAGATGTCACAGCTCACCTCCTCCTTCTCCTGTACAATGACTTCTCTATATACAGTAGGTAACACCAGATCTACCATTCACAATAGATGTCACAGCTCACCTCTTCCTTCTCCTGTACAATGACTTCTCTATATACAGTAGGTAACACCAGATCTACCATGCACAATAGATGTCACAGTTCACCTCCTCCTTCTCCTGTACAATGAATTCTCTATATACAGTAGGTAACACCAGATCTACCTTTCACAATATGTGATGTCACAGCTCACTTCCTCCTCATATTGATTTATAACACCTGATCCACCATTCTCAATAGGTAGTCACAGCTCACCTCCTTCTTCTCCTGTACAATGATGTCTTTCTCACAGCTCACCTCTTCCCTTTCCTGTACAATATTTGCACATGCTTATTAGATGCTTCATCAGAACAGATGGTAAGACTCTGCTCATTGCTGCTAATGTACATGTGTATTTTCTGAAACAAATAGAATTTAAAAGTCTAGAAAATACCCGTTGGACAATAAGAGAATTGTAAAATTGCTCCTTTTTATTTGTAATACAGATTGTGATATGGGGAAATAATTTTTGGCAAAAAACAAAAAAAAATCTATTTCACACACCAACTTGTTTTAACCAATCTTTCCTTTTCTATTGACACCTTCCCCTTTAAGGTTCGTCTGCAGCCGGTGAACTCACACGCTGAACTATTGCTTTAAGAGAACAATTCCTTTTAACTGGGCGTCATGGTAACCAGTTTAGTTTCCTTGTTCCTCTTGTCTGATACAATGTTACATTATTTGACTTGGTGCGTTACGTTGTATCGAAACCGGACTCCCGATAGATTGATTAACGCCGGATGTTGGCCGAGCGCCTCGTATTATGCAATCAGATCTCAGATTTCCGGGGTGAGGGGCTGACTGATCCTGCCAGGAATGTAGCACTTATCTGGGGTTCTGTAGGTCTGGATGGTGGAGCAGTAGTCTGTGTGGCTCATCTGCTGGCGCCAGGTTTTGTATATATTATGTAATACGCTGTTCGCCCTCCTCTGCCGCACATCTGCCAGGATATAGTGGAATGGATGAGACCGCGCGGCTTTTCCTCCCCGGAATAGTTTTATCGCTTTAATGCCAGCGATATTTAGCAATAAACGCTCCGGGGAATAGAGAATGAGCCCTGGCTGTGAGCGAAACGTGCGGCGTGACCATAACGTCCTGTGCCAGACCCCAGGGTCAGGATGGAAAAATATTAATAATATTAATAATAATAATAATATAAATTATTACTATTATTTATTTATACACTGAATTGTTACTAGATTTTCTTCTTTCCTCCTGAGTCAAGAACTCACAATGTAAAGGGTCACTCAAGTCATGACTCCAAGTGATGTCAGCACCGGCAATCATCACTGAGGAGGTGAGATCTAGATTTTGCTGGGTTTTTTTTTTGTTTTTTTTTCTTCTTACATAGCACAAATCTATTTGATATACTCCAGAAGAAAATTTCTCCTGTGCTGATTGCTCTCCACCTGCTGAGTAATGTGTTCAATTCCATGCCAAGAAAATAAGGAGAACGGAAAAAAACAACTCTGAGCGCAAAACTTATTCTCACATTATCAAGTTAATTGCCTTGTAAATACTTGTAAAATGGTGATAAATAACAAATATTATCTTTATGTGCAAGAATATGACTACTATAATACTGCCCCTATGTACAAGAATATAACTACTATAATACTGCCCCCTATATACAAGAATATAACTACTATAATACTGCCCCCTATATACAAGAATATAACTACTATAATACTGCCCCCTATATACAAGAATATAACTACTATAATACTGCCCCTATGTACAAGAATATAACTACTATAATACTGCCTCTATGTACAAGAATATAACTACTATAATACTGCTCCTATATACAAGAATATAACTACTATAATACTGCTCCTATATACAAGAATATAACTACTATAATACTGCCCCCTATATACAAGAATATAACTACTATAATACTGCTCCTATATACAAGAATATAACTACTATAATACTGCCCCTATGTACAAGAATATAACTACTATAATACTGCCCCCTATATACAAGAATATAACTACTATAATACTGCCCCCTATATACAAGAATATAACTACTATAATACTGCCCCTATGTACAAGAATAGAACTACTATAATATTGCCCCAATGTAAAGACTCTATTAATTCCAACCAAAGCTGCCAATTTATGTAGTTAACAATAACCTGAATATAATTAGCAGTGATCTTGTCATTAGCAGCGGATTAACTTGTCGATAAATCTATGGCGTCTCCATCCCCAGAGTTCATTAGGCTGTGTAATCATTAGGAGTAACATGTTTGTGTAAATCATCACAGAAGATAATGACTGGAGCTGATTGAGCTAATAGAAAATTAAAGTCACAATTCCCCCTCTGGTTGTTTTTAACTTTTTATCCTCTTAAAGGGAACCTGTCACCAGGATCTTCCCCTATAAGGTGCGGCCACCAGCAGTGAGCCCCTATATACCACCTTATATACAGTATTTTAGAAGAGTCCAGGCCGCTCTGTAGTATTCAGTACTTTTGTTATACTTTCCTGGGGGACGGTTGGGTGCAATAGGTGTCGCTGCTCTCGATCCGGCACCTCCTCCATTTTGTGCTGTTGCTGTCTTCCAGTGTCTGCCATTGCGCTCCTGCGCACACGCACGTCTCTTCTACTGAGCTGCTTGCTGTCTCCTCTGCTGCAGATCTAGCAGTTATACACAGCTCATGAATATGATGGACTACCTGCAGCACCCCAAGTAGTCCTGTAATGATTATCTCCTGCTGATTAAATAGTGATATATTTTTTTTTTTTTTTTAATAAACAAAACTACATTTAGCAGTCCAGTAAGTGACACATAGCTGGAATCAGGTTCTCTGTCTTTACGTTATGCTGCTCTCAGATTAGGTGGCAAAAGTCTGGTGACAGATTCTCTTTAAGCTACTTTCCAGATTTGGATGGGGAGGTTAGGGTGGAAATCTAAGTCCCACACCAATTATAATTGTGACGGATTGTTGGCCCATTGTTGATGGAAAGATGGCTACCCCAATGGGGCCAAGTTCTGTTAAAATAATTTGGGCGTTAAGGAAATTGGGAATCTCAAAATGAAAGAAAAAAAAAAAAAAAAAAGTTTAAAATTGCAGGGAGTCTCCAATGAAGCGGCCATTATGGCCTGGCGAGGACCATACATCACCCAAACAGATATTCTATAGGGGTAAACTCACCCATACTGGGTGTAGCAGGTGATTCGAATCCTCGTCCACCCGACCGTCATTATCCAGACTGTTCTGCACCTTGAAGCTCGCTGAATATGAAGAAATGGGCTGCTACCGGACCTTCTTTGACCCCCCCCCTCCCCCTCCTTCCCTTCTGGACCGCTTTGTCCCCCTCCTTTGGACCTTCCTCCCCATTTTCTGGACCTCTTTTCCCCTAACCTCATTTCTGGACCCCCCATCCCTCCCCGCCTCATTTTTATACCTCTTTCTCCTCCTCGTTTCTAGACCTTTTTTTCTCTCCGCCCCTACTCCTTTTTGGACCTCTTTTCCCCTCCCTCCTAATTTCTGGACCTCTCTCTCTACACCACCCCTCATTTTTTGGACCTCTTTTACCCCTCCCTCCTCATTTCTGGACCTCTTCCCCCCCCCCCCCCCTTCATTTTTGGACCTCTCTTCCCCTCCCTCCTAATTTCTGGACCTCTTTCTCTCCACCACCCCTCATTTCTTGGACCTCTTTTACCTCTCCCTCCTCATTTCTGGACCTCTCCCCCCCCCCCCCCCTTCATTTTTGGACCTCTTTTCCCCTCCCTCCTAATTTCTGGACCTCTTTCTCTCCACCACCCCTCATTTTTGGACCTCTTTTTACCCCTCCCTCCTAATTTCTGGACCTCTTTCCCCCCCCCCTCCCTCCTCATTTCTGGACCTCCCTCCCCCCCCCCCCCCCACCCATTTTTGGACCTCTTTTCCCCTCCCTCCTAATTTCTGGACCTCTTTCTCTCCACCACCCCTCATTTTTGGACCTCTTTTGCCCCTCCCTCCCCATTTTTGGACCTCTGTCTCCCCTCCCTCCTCATTTCTGGACCTATTTGTTCCCCCTTTTTATTTTTGGACTCTGTCTCCCTTTCCCGATTTCACCCTTGAGCCTCTCGTCTCCTCTCCCCACCTCCGTAGACTTTCATGTCTTCCTTTTCTGGGTTTATTTGTCAATGTCACAGATTTCCAGGAGGAACTAACAGAGTGAGCACGAGCCCTACTTCTCTGACCTGGTGGAAGAGCAATCCCCATAAGAGCTCTTCACCCTCTGTCTATGGGAAATCCTGGCACTGCGGCCCAATGAGACTGTGAAAAATTAAATTCTCCTCACATCAGAAATGAAAAGAACTTTGGAATTTTGAAACAATGTAACATATTTATTATTCTCTCAGATCTTCCCGGAGACGGTTTCTCGCAGTTTGTGCAGAAATTCTTTGGTTTTGCAGCGATTGTTGCAGCCGCTGTCCGGGGGGCTGGGGCGATCTCGGAGGTGTAGATGCTGGATGTGGGGGTCCTGGGCTGCTGCGGTCACACGTGGTCTGTGGTTGGGAGGTCGGGTGGATGTTCTGTTTCTCTGAAACACTTCTGGAGACTATTCATGGTAGATAAATGAACATTCAATTCACAGGCGACAGCTCTGGTGACATTCCTGCAGTCAGCAACAAGTGCACGCTCCACCAAACCTGCGACATCTGTGGCATTGTGCGGTGTGATAAATGTGCACATTTTAGAGTGGCCTTTTATTGTGGCCAGCCTAAGGCGCACCTGTGCCATAATAATTCTGGGCAGCCTAAGGCACACCTGTGCATTAATCATGCTGGGCCAGCCTAATGTGCACCTGTGCAATAATCATGCTGTGCCAGCCTAAGGCGTACCTGCGTAATAATCATGCTGGGTCAGCCTTATGCGCACCTGTGTAATATTCATGCTGGGCCAGCCTAATGCGCACCTGATCAATAATCATGCTAGGACAGCCCACGTGCGCACGTGCGCTTCAAATCGCTGCAGAATATGTCCGTAGTGAAAAAAAAAGCCGATTCCATGCGCTCTGCCTGCAGCTCCTGCCATAGACAGAGCAGGAGCTGCAGGCAAAGCGCACGGAAGAAGTGACGTCACTTCTTAGAACGCGCACTTCGAGCAGCAGCCGAAGCGCTGCGCTCTAAAACGCCACGTGCGCACGGCTCCTGCATAATCTTCATAGATTATGCAGGGGACGCAGGACACATGCAGTTACGCTGCGCTACAAAGCGCAGCGTAACTGCATGTAATTACGCAACGTGCGCACATAGCCTAAGGCACACCTGTGCAATAATCATGCTGGGCCAGCCTAAGGCACACCTGTGCAATAATCATGATGAGCAGCCTGAGGCATATCTGTGCAATAACCATGCTGGGCAGCTTGAGGCACACCTGTGCAGTGATCACGCTGGGCAGCCTGAGGCACACCGGTGCAATAATCATGCTGTCTATTAAGCATCTTGATATGCCGCACCTGTGAGGTGGATGGATTATCTCTGCAGAGGAGAAGCGATCACTAACACAGATTTACACAAACGTTTGAACTATATTTGCAGATAAAAAGTCCTTTTGTGTCCATTATAAATAATCTAGTAACTATGACTTTTCTTTGTAAGTGAAGACTCGGGCACTTGGGTCCCTTGAGATGAAAACCTCTCGATACCGAGAGCTGATTGATGGATTCAGAACCAGAAGCGAGATCAGAATTTGGCGGCTCACCTGTCCGTCTCGTCTGCACCGCTGCCGCTGATCGATTTCTATCACTGGTCGCGGCCCCTGATTTCCTGTCGCTTATCACATTTCTGATCTTGTTTCTTGGTATTTGGAAAGGTTGGCATTGTGAATGATTATCGCCTCCTGGAGAGAATCGTCATCTGCTCTGGAAAATGTCACCTCTCCTCTCATTAAAGGGGAATGTAACCTTAATGCATCTTCCAAGAGGGTGGCAGCAAAATCTACTGAGGCAACAATTCTCTAGGTGAGCAGCAGCTTGTGCTCCGGAGCTGCTCTTCCTAAGAGAAATTATGACATTTTAACCATTTGCTCATCATTTTGGAGAACATGGAGCATCTTGATCACTGGTGGGTCACTGCCACTTCCTCACTAAGACATTTTGAAGGAACTGTGGTCATTTATACTCATTGTAGTATATATATATATATATATGTGTGTGTATGTGTGTATATATATATGTGTGTATATATATATATGTGTGTATATATATATGTGTGTGTGTGTATATATATATATATATATATATATATATATATATATATATATATATATATATATATATATATATATATATATATATATATATATATATATATATATATATATATATATATATATATATATATTAATATATGTGTGTGTGTGTTTTGTATAGGCGCTGCCACTTTTGTTCAGTTTTGTATTATTCTTTGGTAGTCATGTGACCCTTTTCTTCCATTGTCAGGAGGAGGAGGCCCCGATGGACATTTAGTAGCCGTCTGCTGAATCGCTGGAGAGAGTATGGTAAAGCACCAACCGCTACAGTACTACGAGCCGCAGTTATGTTTGTCATGCCTGACCGGAATTTACGGCTGCCGATGGAAAAGGTATCAGCGGTCACATGATGACACTACAAAGGTGAGAATAGCTTACATTAAGCTTCATCCTGCTATTTAATCTGATCTTTTACAGAAAAGCCTGAAATTAAGATAATTTATTTTTATGTTGTTTTTAATTTCATGAGATTGTTTGCAGCCACCACTAGGAGGAGCTCCCTCTATACAGAGATACATAAGATCCTGTCTGCAGTCACCACTAGAGGGAGCTCCCTGTATACAGAGATACATGATAAGATCCTGTCTGCAGCCACCACTAGAGGGAGCTCCCTGTATACAGAGATACATGATAGGATCCTGTCTGCAGCCACCACTAGGGGGAGCTCCCTGTATACAGAGATACATAAGATCCTGTCTGCAGTCACCACTAGAGGGAGCTCCCTGTATACAGAGATACATGATAAGATCCTGTCTGCAGCCACCACTAGAGCGAGCTCCCTGTATACAGAGATACATGATAAGATCCTGTCTGCAGCCACCACTAGGGGAGCTCCCTGTATACAGAGATACATGATAAGATCCTGTCTGCAGTCACCACTAGGAGGAGCTCCCTGTATACAGAGATACATGATAAGATCCTGTCTGCAGTCACCACTAGGGGGAGCTCCCTGTATACAGAGATACATGATAAGATCCTGTCTGCAGTCACCACTAGGGGGAGCTCCCTGTATACAGAGATACATGATAAGATCCTGTCTGCAGCCACCACTAGGGGGAGCTCCCTGTATACAGAGATACATGATAAGATCCTGTCTGCAGCCACCACTAGGGGGAGCTCCCTGTATACAGAGATACATGATAAGATCCTGTCTGCAGCCACCACTAGGGGGAGCTCCCTGTATACAGAGATACATGATAAGATCCTGTCTGCAGCCACCACTAGGGGGAGCACCCTGTATACAGAGATACATGATAAGATCCTGTCTGCAGCCACCACTAGGGGGAGCTCCCTGTATACAGAGATACATGATAAGATCCTGTCTGCAGCCACCACTAGGGGGAGCTCCCTGTATACAGAGATACATGATAAGATCCTGTCTGCAGCCACCACTAGGAGGAGCTCCCTGTATACAGAGATACATGATAAGATCCTGTCTGCAGCCACCACTAGGAGGAGCTCCCTGTATACAGAGATACATAAGATCCTGTCTGCAGCCACCACTAGGGGGAGCTCCCTGTATACAGAGATACATGATAAGATCCTTTCTGCAGCCACCACTAGGGGGAGCTCCCTGTATACAGAGATACATGATAAGATTCTGTCTGCAGTCACCACTAGGAGGAGCTCCCTGTATACAGAGATACATGATAAGATCCTGTCTGCAGCCACCACTAGGGGGAGCTCCCTGTATACAGAGATACATGATAAGATCCTGTCTGCAGCCACCACTAGGGGGAGCTCCCTGTATACAGAGATACATGATAAGATCCTGTCTGCAGCCACCACTAGGGGGAGCTCCCTGTATACAGAGATACATGATAAGATCCTGTCTGCAGCCACCACTAGGGGGAGCTCCCTGTATACAGTGTCATTGATTTCGATATATAAACATGGAATATACTTTCCTCGTGGCTGTTATTTCCTGTGCGGGGGATTTGGAGTTCTGTCTCACGGAAACTGTTCATAAACGGCTACTAAGATGATTATCTGCACAGTATTATAGAGTTGTGTAGTTGACAATCTGTCGAGGGGTGACCAGTGCTCCGACCTCAGTAATGGCAGCCCTGCATAATAAATATATTTCTATTATAATATGTACAGTGACCCTGCCATTCAGGAGTCTGGGAAAGCTGGGTGGCAGCTGTGATGGGAGTTATATTTGTGGGGGGGTGTTCCTTAGCAGTATATATCGGCACAGCATATGGACCCAGCCTCCGATGTGCCGCGCTCGGCTGTTCCCCCAGCTGCTCGCTCTATAAATCTCCATGTTCCCGTCTAATTTATTCCATTTTTCCCCTTCTGTTCTCTGAAATATATTTATTGATTTATTTTTTAGCGCCATTGTTCTCCCATGGTTCCCCCCCATTGTTTTATCTCCTCCGGCTATTCCACCGAGCCCGTTCACTGTCCAGATTCTTTTGTTGTTGTTTTCTGTGTGAACCTGGAAAAGCTGGGTAACAGTTAATATCACCCAACTTTTCTCTAATGCTTCACAGCAGCAGAGGAGCGATTAGTGATTATCTCTCCAGACCTCTCACCAGTGTTTGGACTCTTCGTCGCAGTTGATTGGTGGCAGTTTCCTGAATATGCACAGCTGCAGTGTAAAGCATGGAGGAGACTGAGAGCTAAAGCCTTTGAGGGAAAAAAGGGAGGCTGCTTTCAGTCGCTGATCAGGACTGTGCCTTATGGAGCATGAAGTAAACCTAATCTACCACTTGCATTCACCTCTAAGGGGATCTCCGATCTGGTAAATCCCTACTTCTTAGAATCACTTGACTTAATTCAGATTAGACCCAGCGCTCAGTTGTGCTCTGCATAAGAAGAACCTTTCCTTGCAGTGCCTCCGCTGGAGAATGATGGTATTGCAGTGAATTTTGACTACTTATATCCTCCAAACGGGAGGAGTCCTCACTCCCCCCCCCCGAGCCCAGCACTTTGTCTGCACCACTGCTCCTGGTCTCTGTGATTGTCTGCAGCGCTGTCATCACATTGAAAGCACTGTAGACAATCTGACAGCTCAACTACAGTGCCTTGCAAAAGTATTCGCCCCCCCTTGAATGTTTCAACCTTTTCCCACATTTCAGTCTTCAAACATAAAAATATAAATGTTAATGTTCTGGTGAAGAATAAACAACAAGTGACACAATTGTGAAGGTGAATGAAATTTGTTGCTTATTTTAAACTTTTATAAAAAATAACTGAAAATTGTTGCGTGCAATATTATTCATCCCCTTTTAAGTGAATACTTTGTAGCGCCCCCGTTTGCTGCGATTACAGCTGCAGTCTCTTGGGGTATGTGTCTATCAGTTTTGCACATGGAGAGGCTGAAATTCTCGCCCATTCTTCCTTTGTAAACAGCTGGAGCTGAGTGAGGTTGGATGGAGGCGTTTGTGAACAGCAGTTTTCAGCTCTTTCCACAGATTCTCGATTGGGTTCAGGTCTGGACTGTGACTTGGCCATTCTAACACCTGGATACGGTTATTTGTGAACCATTCCATTGTAGATTTTGCTTTATGTTTGGGATCATTGTCTTGTTGGAAGACAAATCTCCGTCCCAGTCTCAGATCTTTTGCAGACTCCAACAGGTTTTCTTCAAGAATGGTCCTGTATTTGGCTCCATCCATCTTCCCATCAATTTTACCATCTTCCCTGTCCCTGCTGAAGAAAAGCAGGCCCAAACCATGATGCTGCCACCACCATGTCTGACAGTGGGGATGGTGTGTTTAGGGTGATGAGCTGTGTTACTTTTACACCATACATATCGTTTGGCATTGTGCACAAACAGTTCGATTTTGGTTTCATCTGAGCAGAGCACCTTCTTCCACATGTTTGGGGTCTCCAGGCGGCTTGTGGCAAACTGTAAACAACACTTTTTATGGATATCTTTGAGAAATGGCTTTCTTCTTGCCACTCTTCCATAAAGGCCAGATTTGTGCAGGATATGGCTGATTGTTGTGCTATGGACAGACTCTCCCACCTCCGCTGTAGATCTCTGCAGATCATCCAGAGGGATCATGGGCCTCTTGGCTGCATCTCTGATCTGTCTTCTCCTTGTGTGAGATGACAGTTTGGATGGACGGCCGGGTCTTGGTAGATTTGCAGTGGTATGATACTCCTTCCATTTCAATATGATCGCTTGCACAGGGCTTCTTTGGATGTTTAAGGTTTTGGAGATTTTTTTTTTTAACTAAATCCGGCTTTAAACTTCTCCACAACAGTATCATGGACCTGCCTGTTGTGTTCCTTGGTCTTCATGATGCTCTCTGCGCTTTACACAGACCCCTGAGACTATCACAGAGCAGGGGCATTTATACGGAGACTTGATTACACACAGGGGATTATATTTATCATCATCAGTCATTTAGGACAACATTGGATCATTCAGAGATCCTCAATCAACTTCTGGAGTGAGTTTGCTGCACTGAAAGTAAAGGGGATGAATAATATTGCACGCCACAATTTTCAGTTATTTTATTTTTTAAAAAAGTTTTAAAATAAGCAATAAATATCGTTCAACTTCACAATTGTGTCACTTGTTGTTGATTCTTCACCAGAACATTAAAATGTTTATCTTTGAAGCCTGAAATGTGGGAAAAGGTTGAAAACTTCAAAGGGGGGCGAATACATTCGCAAGGCACTGTATATGTTGCCTAAGTTGACGGCTGAAGCAGAACCTGTGATCCCTTTTGCATTATGGAAAAAAAGTTCTACAATTTATTTATTTTTTTTTTAATTTGCTATTTCTCCGTTTTAGGATCTTATTGCCATCAGTAAATGGAAAGCTGCTGATCAAACTCCGGCGGCCGAAAATCTGACTGTACTAGTGCTGAGGAGGGATGTGCGAACCTAAACTGTAAAGTTCAGGGTTCGTACCGCACACCGGATGTCTAGGTCTAGGTCCCGGACCCCAACAAAGGCTTTTACCTGTGCGTTCGATTCCTGTTCGGGTTTGACATCTGAATAAAGCTTTTTGAAGGTGTGCAAAGCAGCCAATCAGCAAGCTTTACATGTGTGGGCACCTCTGGCCCCATGTCAAGTATTGGCATGGCTGTGATTTGGCCAGAGAAATCACTGTAAAAGAGTAAAGATATAAATGGCATAGGCTTACGCCCTATTTTGGTAGCCAATGCAGGTAAAACAGCGGCAGCCCCCACCTATGAACCTTGCCATGCTGGATATCAAGATAGACGGGGAAAAAAGGGGTAGGGTCCCCCCCATTTGTCATAACCAGCCACAGTAAAGCAGAAAGATGGGGGCTGGTATTATCAGGATTGGAGGAGGCCATGGATATTGGCCCCCCTCCCAGCCTTAAAATACCAGCCCACAGCTGCCTAGAACTGGCACATCTCATTAGATGTGTCAAAGCTGTTGCTATACCCGGCTCATCCCGATTGCCCTGGTGCGGTGCCAATCATTGTAATATAAGGGGTTGATGAGTTATCCTGCACTGATCCTGAGTTACCTCCTGTATTATACCCCAGAGCTGCACTCACTATTCTGCTGGTGCAGTCACTGTGTACATACATTACATTACTGATCCTGAGTTACATCCTGTATTATACTCCAGAGCTGCACTCACTATTCTGCTGGTGCAGTCACTGTGTACATACATTACATTACTGATCCTGAGTTACCTCCTGTATTATACTCCAGAGCTGCACTCACTATTCTGCTGGTGCAGTCACTGTGTATATACATTACATTACTGATCCTGAGTTACCTCCTGTATTATACCCCAGAGCTGCACTCACTATTCTGCTGGTGCAGTCCTTGTGTACATACATTACATTACTGATCCTGAGTTACCTCCTGTATTATACTCCAGAGCTGCACTCACTATTCTGCTGGTGCAGTCACTGTGTACATACATTATATTACTGATCCTGAGTTACATCCTGTATTATACTCCAGAGCTGCACTCACTATTCTGCTGGTGCAGTCACTGTGTACATACATTACATTACTGATCCTGAGTTACCTCCTGTATTCTACTCCAGAGCTGCACTCACTATTCTGCTGGTACAGTCATTGTGTATATACATTACATTACTGATCCTGAGTTACCTCCTGTATTATACCCCAGAGCTGCACTCACTATTCTGCTGGTGCAGTCACTGTGTACATACATTACTGATCCTGAGTTACATCCTGTATTATACTCCAGAGCTGCACTCACTATTCTGCTGGTGCAGTCACTGTGTACATACATTACATTACTGATCCTGAGTTACATCCTGTATTATACTCCAGAGCTGCACTCACTATTCTGATGGTGCAGTCACTGTGTACATACATTATATTACTGATCCTGAGTTACCTCCTGTATTCTCCTCCAGAGCTGCGCTCCTTATTCTGCTGGTGCACTGTTGTGTCTCCCGGTCTCGTGTTGTTTATTACTCTGAGTTCAGGATAAAATCTCTGGTTTCTTCTTGTGAGTGAAATATGAGCACATATGAAGCATGTGTTGGACGCTGGAGTGTGCGCCTGTCGGTGCACCGCCGGGTGTCGTGTGCTGAGTTATGGCGGCTGATTCCAGTCACCGCTCAGCGGTTTCGTCTGCTGTGACACCTGATTGTGTGGCAGAGCCGCACCGCACATCCGAGCTTCTAGAAAAACCCAGCGGCTAAACATGGACCCGCTGTTCTCCGTAATCCCTGTGCGCCATGACCTGCTGAGCGCTGCGTATCAGATGCCCGGAGCGATGGCGCTTGGGCTTCAGCCGGACTGAACCTTAGAAAATATACAGTGATCCCAAACTTTGTGCAGTTTATTTAGTTTTTTCCTTTTAAGTTGTTAAACAAATGTCCATAATTTGTAGAAAACTTAAAAAAAAAAAAATAAGTCTTGCGTCGCCTTTTCCCATAACCGGGACATGTTTAATTTTCAGAGACAAAAAATATTTACTTTTTTGCTGAATTTTTTATTTTTTTATTTTGCAAAAAAAGGCAAAAAAAATCTAGAATTTTTGTGTTAAATATTGCCAATGGTGAATGGAGCTTTTGTTGGAAGCAGATGTCGGCTGTATTATGCAGCCACCGTCTGCTGTGTAAAGTGCTGCTTTTACTCCTCAGCCTGATCATAACCAGGCGGGAGGCTTCCAATGCTGTTGCTGCTCTGTTTGTGGATTTAGGTGGGAGGCTTCCGGTGCTCTTGCTGCTCCGTATGTTTGTGGATTTAGATGGGAGGCTTCCGGTGCTCTTGTAGCTCTGTATGATTGTGGGTTTAGGCGGGAGGCTTCCGGCGCTCTTGTGGCTCTGTATGATTGTGGGTTTAGGCGGGAGGCTTCCGGCGCTCTTGCTGCTTCGTATATTTGTGGATTTAGGCGGGAGGCTTCCAGCACTCGTGTGGCTCTGTATGATTGTGGATTTAGGTGGGAGGCTTCCGGCGCTCTTGTGGCTCCGTATGTTTGTGGATTTAGGTGGGAGGCTTCCGGCGCTCTTGCTGCTCTGTATGTTTGTGGATTTAGGCGGGAGGCTTCTGGCGCTCTTGCTGCTCCGTATATTTGTGGATTTAGGCGGGAGGCTTCTGGTGCTCTTGCTGCTCTGTATGTTTGTGGATTTAGGCGGGAGGCTTCTGGTGCTCTTGCTGCTCCGTATGTTTGTGAATTTAGGCGGGAGGCTTCCGGCGCTCTTGCTGCTCTGTATGCTTGTGAATTTAGGCGGGAGGCTTCTGGTGCTCTTGCTGCTCCGTATATTTGTGGATTTAGGCGGGAGGCTTCCGGTGCTCTTGTTGCTCTGTTTGTGAATTTAGGCGGGAGGCTTCTGGCGCTCTTGCTGCTCCGTATATTTGTGGATTTAGGCGGGAGGCTTCTGGTGCTCTTGCTGCTCTGTATGTTTGTGGATTTAGGCGGGAGGCTTCTGGTGCTCTTGCTGCTCCGTATGTTTGTGAATTTAGGCGGGAGGCTTCCGGCGCTCTTGCTGCTCTGTATGCTTGTGAATTTAGGCGGGAGGCTTCTGGTGCTCTTGCTGCTCCGTATATTTGTGGATTTAGGCGGGAGGCTTCCGGTGCTCTTGTTGCTCTGTTTGTGAATTTAGGCGGGAGGCTTCTGGCGCTCTTGCTGCTTCGTATATTTGTGGATTTAGGCGGGAGGCTTCCGGCGCTCTTGTGGCTCCGTATGTTTGTGGATTTAGATGGGGGGCTTCTGGTGCTCTTGTGGCTCTGTATGTTTGTGGATTTAGGTGGGAGGCTTCTGGTGCTCTTGCTGCTCCGTATGTTTGTGGCTTTAGGCGGGAGGCCTCTGGTGCTCTTTTGGCTCTGTATGTTTGTGGATTTAGGCGGGAGGCTTCCGGTGCTCTTGCTGTTCCGTATGTTTGTGGATTTAGGTTGTGGGAGGCTTCCGGCGCTCTTGCTGCTCCGTATATTTGTGGCTTTAGGCGGGAGGCTTCCGGCGCTCTTGCTGCTCCATATGTTTGTGGATTTAGGCGGGAGGCTTCCGGTGCTTTTGCTGCTCTGTATGTTTGTGGATTTAGGTGGGAGGCTTCCGGCACTCTTGCAGCTCCGTATTTTTGTGGATCTAGGCGGTGAGAGGCTTCCGGCACTCTTATGGCTCTGTATGATTGTGGATTTAGGCGGGAGGCTTCCAGTGCTCTTGTGGCTCTGTATGATTGTGGATTTAGGCGGGAGGCTTCCGGCGCTCTTGCTGCTCTGTATGTTTGTGGATTTAGGCGGGAGGCTTCCGGCGCTCTTGCTGCTCCGTATGATTGTGGATTTAGGTGGGAGGCTTCCGGTGCTCTTGCTACTCTGTATGCTTGTGAATTTAGGCGGGAGGCTTCCAGCGCTCTTGCAGCTCCGTATGATTGTGAATTTAGGCGGGAGTCTTCGGCGCTCTTGTGGCTCTGTATGATTGTGGGTTTAGGCGGGAGGCTTCCGGCGCTCTTGTGGCTCTGTATGATTGTGGATTTAGGCGGGAGGCTTCCGGCGCTCTTGCAGCTCCGTATGATTGTGAATTTAGGCGGGAGTCTTCGGCGCTCTTGTGGCTCTGTATGATTGTGGGTTTAGGCGGGAGGCTTCCGACGCTCTTGTGGCTCTGTATGATTGTGGGTTTAGGCGGGAGGCTTCCGGCACTCTTGTGGCTCTGTATGATTGTGGGTTTAGGCGGGAGGCTTCCGGCACTCTTGTGGCTCTGTATGATTGTGGGTTTAGGCGGGAGGCTTCCGGCGCTCCTGTGGCTCTGTATGATTGTGGATTTAGGTGGGAGGCTTCCGGCGCTCTTGTGGCTCTGTATGATTGTGAATTTAGGCGGGAGGCTTCCGGCGCTCTTGTGGCTCTGTATGATTGTGGGTTTAGGCGGGAGGCTTCCGGCGCTCTTGTGGCTCTGTATGATTGTGAATTTAGGCGGGAGGCTTCTGGCGCTCTTGTGGCTCTGTATGTTGGTGGGTTTAGGTGGGAGGCTTCCAGTGCTCTTGTGGCTCTGTATGATTGTGGGTTTAGGCGGGAGGCTTCCGGCGCTCTTGTGGCTCTGTATGATTGTGGATTTAGGCGGGAGGCTTCCGGCGCTCTTGTGGCTCTGTATGATTGTGGATTTAGGTGGGAGGCTTCCGGCGCTCTTGTGGCTCTGTATGATTGTGAATTTAGGCGGGAGGCTTCCGGCGCTCTTGTGGCTCTGTATGATTGTGGGTTTAGGCGGGAGGCTTCCGGCGCTCTTGTGGCTCTGTATGATTGTGAATTTAGGCGGGAGGCTTCTGGCGCTCTTGTGGCTCTGTATGTTGGTGGGTTTAGGTGGGAGGCTTCCAGTGCTCTTGTGGCTCTGTATGATTGTGGGTTTAGGCGGGAGGCTTCCGGCGCTCTTGTGGCTCTGTATGATTGTGGATTTAGGCGGGAGGCTTCCGGCGCTCTTGTGGCTCTGTATGATTGTGGGTTTAGGCGGGAGGCTTCCGGCACTCTTGTGGCTCTGTATGATTGTGGATTTAGGCGGGAGGCTTCCGGCGCTCTTGTGGCTCTGTATGATTGTGGATTTAGGCGGGAGGCTTCCGGCACTCTTGTGGCTCTGTATGATTGTGGGTTTAGGCGGGAGGCTTCCGGCACTCTTGTGGCTCTGTATGATTGTGAATTTAGGCGGGAGGCTTCCGGCGCTCCGGTGGCTCTGTATGATTGTGGATTTAGGTGGGAGGCTTCCGGCGCTCTTGTGGCTCTGTGTGATTGTGAATTTAGGCGGGAGGCTTCCGGTGCTCTTGTGGCTCTGTATGATTGTGAATTTAGGCGGGAGGCTTCCGGCGCTCTTGTGGCTCTGTATGTTTATGGGTTTAGGCGGGAGGCTTCCAGCGGTGTTCCACGTGTTTTTATTAATCCGATCTTCAGGCGTGGATGGCGAGCACAAAACCTCCTCTGTGCCGGCTCCGTGCTCGCGGACCCTCTGGACACCGGTGAAAGGATGCGCTCACAGGCAGTCTGCTGCCCTGATGGAGCGGCTGCGCTCCTCCTCAAGAGCTGAAAGGGACGGTGGTGTCACAAGATGACATATTGCCGAAATAATTTGCTACTTGTGTTATTTTTAGTTATTTTGTATTTGTCTATGCTTTGTGTGTGTGTGGTATGTATGTGTGTGTGTGTGTGTGTGTGTGTGTGTATGTATGTGTGTGTGTATATATATATATATATATATATATATATATATATAACACATTATATATATATATATATATATATATATATATATATGTAATATATATATATAATGTGTGTGTGTGTATATAGATAGATAGATATAATTTGTATTATTTATTTACGTTTTGCAACTTTTCACACTGACCAATAGTGGATTTATTTATTTATTTTTTTTTATATAGACTTTTAGGAAGTGTTTTTCAACAGGTTCCTTATCAGAGGCAGGTTTAATGTGACAGGTAACATCTCTATAGTACAGCTGCTTCCCCTCCTGTTGAATGACTTATATAACACCTCTATATCCAGAAGATAAAACAAGATTCACTATTCACAATAGGTGATGTCACAACTCACTTCCTCCTCCTTCTGTACAATGACTGATATCCTCTATATACAGTAGATAACACAGTATCCACCATTCACAATAGGTGGTGTCACAGCTCATGTCCTCCTCCTGTACAATTATACCTTTTTTATATAGAGTAGATCACACCGGATCCACCATAGCTGATATCACAGCTCACCTCCTTCCCTCCTGTACAATGACTGATAACGCCTATATACAATTGGTAACACAGGATCTACCATTCACAATAGGTGATGTCACAGCTCACCTCCTCCTGCTGTACAACGACTGATGACACCTTTAGAACTAGATCCACATTTTGTGAGCGCAGCTCTGAAGGTATAATAAACATACAAATTTAATTACAAAGTTGGTGTAAACTGCAGAAGACTTTTGACTTGTGATCCGGGGTCTCCTGTGCATAAATCTCCAAAAAGATTCCGGACCCTGCGGGAGCCTGAAGCGGCCGATTGCGGAGGCTGCAGGGGACACGACGTGGACTGATGTATAATCTGCAGATAAATCACCCGATCGTCACTGGGGGGATATGAGTCAAATTCCACACTTTTATAGTCAAGGCCACCTGTAAAGAATGATGCATTTCACAGCGCATGGTTTATTATATTACACCCCCCCCCCCATGAAATGGCCTCCGAGGAGAGCTGTTCGCTGCTGAGCGGAGGTTACTATGGAGCACGGTTGGCAGCCTTCATTCCTGCAGTCTTATAAATCACAGATAAGTGAATAATAGAGGAGCGGCGTCAGCCCACACCATGTGCGAGGAGGGAGGTGAGGCTGCAGGTAGCATCCGATATTCAGCCTTGTAATAGGCTATTAATGGGGTCACACTAGGTCCTGACTGCTTTACACATCATTTGTGCTTCTGCCCCCAAAACTAGTGATGAGCGGGCACTACCATGCTCAGGTGCTCAGTACTGGTAACTAGTGATGAGTGGGCACTACCATGCTCGGGTGCTCAGTACTGGTAACTAGTGATGAGCGGGCACTACCATGCTCGGGTGCTCGGTACTGGTAACTAGTGATGAGCGGTCACTACCATGCTCAGGTGCTCAGTAATGGTAACTAGTGATGAGCGGGCACTACCATGCTCAGGTGCTCAGTACTGGTAACTAGTGATGAGCGGGCACTACCATGCTCGGGTGCTCAGTACTGGTAACTAGTGATGAGCGGGCACTACCATGCTCGGGTGCTCAGTACTGGTAACTAGTGATGAGCGGGCACTACCATGCTCGGGTGCTCAGTACTGGTAACTAGTGATGAGCGGGCACTACAATGCTCAGGTGCTCTGTACTGGTAACTAGTGATGAGCGGGCACTACCATGCTCAGATGCTCAGTACTGGTAACTAGTGATGAGCGGGCACTACCATGCTCGGGTGTTCAGTACTGGTAACTAGTGATGAGTGGACACTACCATGCTCAGGTGCTCTGTACTGGTAACTAGTGATGAGCGGGCACTACCATGCTCAGATGCTCAGTACTGGTAACTAGTGATGAGCGGGCACTACCATGCTCGGGTGCTCTGTACTGGTAACTAGTGATGAGCGGGCACTACCATGCTCCGGTGCTCAGTACTGGTAACTAGTGATGAGTGGACACTACCATGCTCCGGTGCTCTGTACTGGTAAATAGTGATGAGTGGGCACTACCATGCTCCGGTGCTCTGTACTGGTAACTAGTGATGAGCGGGCACTACCATGCTCAGGTGCTCAGCACTGGTAACTAGTGATGAGTGGACACTACCATGCTCTGGTGCTCTGTACTGGTAACTAGTGATGAGCGGGCACTACCATGCTCGGGTGCTCAGTACTGGTAACTAGTGATGAGTGGACACTACCATGCTCAGATGCTCAGTACTGGTAACTAGTGATGAGCGGGCACTACCATGCTCGGGTGCTCTGTACTGGTAACTAGTGATGAGCGGGCACTACCATGCTCCGGTGCTCAGTACTGGTAACTAGTGATGAGTGGACACTACCATGCTCCGGTGCTCTGTACTGGTAAATAGTGATGAGTGGGCACTACCATGCTCCGGTGCTCTGTACTGGTAACTAGTGATGAGCGGGCACTACCATGCTCAGGTGCTCAGCACTGGTAACTAGTGATGAGTGGACACTACCATGCTCTGGTGCTCTGTACTGGTAACTAGTGATGAGCGGGCACTACCATGCTCGGGTGCTCAGTACTGGTAACTAGTGATGAGTGGACACTACCATGCTCGGGTGCTCAGTACTGGTAACTAGTGATGAGCGGGCACTACCATGCTCGGGTGCTCAGTACTGGTAACTAGTGATGAGCGGGCACTACCATGCTCCGGTGCTCAGTACTGGTAACTAGTGATGAGTGGGCACTACCATGCTCCGGTGCTCTGTACTGGTAAATAGTGATGAGCGGGCACTACCATGCTCGGGTGCTCAGTACTGGTAACTAGTGATGAGCGGGCACTACCATGCTCAGGTGCTCAGCACTGGTAACTAGTGATGAGTGGACACTACCATGCTCTGGTGCTCTGTACTGGTAACTAGTGATGAGCGGGCACTACCATGCTCGGGTGCTCAGTACTGGTAACTAGTGATGAGTGGACACTACCATGCTCTGGTGCTCTGTACTGGTAACTAGTGATGAGCGGGCACTACCATGCTCAGGTGCTCAGCACTGGTAACTAGTGATGAGTGGGCACTACCATGCTCAGGTGCTCAGTACTGGTAACTAGTGATGAGCGGGCACTACCATGCTCGGGTGCTCAGTACTGGTAACTAGTGATGAGTGGACACTACCATGCTCTGGTGCTCTGTACTGGTAACTAGTGATGAGCGGGCACTACCATGCTCGGGTGCTCAGTACTGGTAAATAGTGGTAGCTCTGCTTTTTATCCTGAGACCTGAAGGTAAATGTTCTTCCCATTATCTCTGCGCTGTGAGCTTTGGGCATTATTCACACGGTATAAACCCTTTCCTCCGCTGCCTGTTATCACCAGTTATAGGTTATGCTGCGCCCTGGTTCATACTCTGATCCCGAGTGCTTTATTCTGCTGCTGACCCTGGACTCGCCTCCTTCCTTCTCTGCTTGATGATTCTGACTTGTTTCTGACTTCTAGCTTTGGTCAAGCTTAAACGGCCTTCTCTGCCAGCCCACTGCACTGGCCAGCCGCTCTTCAATAGAACCACGCTAGGGGGTCCAGAGCCAGATGCCTCGGCGGTCCCTCCCAGCAGCCTCGGCGGTTCCTCCCAGCAGCCTCGGCGGTTCCTCCCAGCAGCCTCGGCGGTTCCTCCCAGCAGCCTCGGCGGTTCCTCCCAGCAGCCTCGGCGGTTCCTCCCAGCAGCCTCGGCGGTTCCTCCCAGCAGCCACGGCGGTTCCTCCCAGCAGCCACGGCGGTTCCTCCCAGCAGCCACGGCGGTTCCTCCCAGCAGCCACGGCGGTTCCTCCCAGCAGCCACGGCGGTTCCTCCCAGCAGCCACGGCGGTTCCTCCCAGCAGCCTCGGCGGTTCCTCCCAGCAGCCACGGCGGTTCCTCCCAGCAGCCACGGCGGTTCCTCCCAGCAGCCACGGCGGTTCCTCCCAGCAGCCACGGCGGTTCCTCCCAGCAGCCTCGGCGGTTCCTCCCAGCAGCCACGGCGGTTCCTCCCAGCAGCCACGGCAGTTCCTCCCAGCAGCCACGGCGGTTCCTTATCAGTAGCTTCGGCGGACCCCCCCCAGTTCTCCGCAGTCCCCCTTCCTCCCCAGTAGCCTCCGCGGGTCCCCCTTCCTTTCCAGTAGCCTCTGCGGACCCCCCCCAAGTAGTCTTTGCGGACCCCCCCCAGTAGCCTTGGCGATTTCCCCCCCCCCCCCTCGCGGTCCTCCCCTCCAGTAGCCTCCGCGGTCCTCCCCTCCAGTAGCCTCCACGGTCCCCCCCCCCCCCCTCCAGTAGCCTCCGCGGTCCTCCCCTCCAGTAGCCTCCACGGTCCCCCCCCTCCAGTAGCCTCCACGGTCCCCCCCCTCCAGTAGCCTCCACGGTCCCCCCCTCCAGTAGCCTCCACGGTCCCCCCCTCCAGTAGCCTCCACGGTCCCCCCCTCCAGTAGCCTCCACGGTCCCCCCCCTCCAGTAGCCTCCACGGTCCCCCCCCTCCAGTAGCCTCCACGGTCCCCCCCTCCAGTAGCCTCCACGGTCCCCCCCTCCAGTAGCCTCCACGGTCCCCCCCTCCAGTAGCCTCCACGGTCCCCCCCCCTCCAGTAGCCTCCACGGTCCCCCCCTCCAGTAGCCTCCACGGTCCCCCCCTCCAGTAGCCTCCACGGTCCCCCCCCCCCCTCCAGTAGCCTCCACGGTCCCCCCCCTCCAGTAGCCTCCACGGTCCCCCCCTCCAGTAGCCTCCACGGTCCCCCCTCCCGTAGACTCAGCTTCAGGACCACGTCGAGGTGTCCCGGTCTCTGGAGGGGAGCAGCCATGTCTTTACTCTCTCGCGACACACTGTTCCCTCGCGTGTTCCTTCCTCTCGGAGGGGCAGTGGTCACCTTTTTCGGCGCGGCGTCCTTTTAAATGTCAGGCCGCGCTGCTGATTACCGCTGATTGTGCGCGGCTGTTATTTACGGCACCAGAGCTCATCACTTCTCGGCAGATTACATTGCTCGGCACAATTGCTGCTTTCTCGTCCACTCGCCAAGTCCCCTCCGCAGACTCCCTGCTCCTCACATCTGCAGAGGCCGCCATGTACCAGCGACAACCAGTGATCGGAGCAAAGGTCGTATCTGCTGGCAAGTGTTCTCCGGGACGCCGACTACACCGGGCAGCAGAAGACGGGCAGAGGCCACTCACCGAAGAGACACCCATGGGAGTTATCATTTCACTGTCTAAGTATCAGGGGGGTCACTACTGGCACTATTAATGGGGACATTATGGCTGCCATCAGAGGGTGGTACTTCTGTGTTACTGCATAATTGTGCAGGACAGAAATTTAAAATAATTCTGCTCCCCATATACAATTATACTGCCCCCTATGCACAAGAATATAACTACTATAATACTGCCCCCTATATACAAGAATATAACTACTATAATACTGCCCCCTATGTACAAGAATATAACTATTATAATACTGCCCCTATGTACAAGAATATAACTACTATAATACTCCCTATGTACAAGAATATAACTACTATAATACTGCCCCTATGTACAAGAATATAACTACTATAATACTGCTCCTATATACAAGAATATAACTACTATAATACTGCCCCCTATGTACAAGAATATAACTACTATAATACTGCCCCCTATGTACAAGAATATAACTACTATAATACTGCTCCCTATGTACAAGAATATAACTACTATAATACTGCCCCTATGTACAAGAATATAACTACTATAATACTGCTCCCTATGTACAAGAATATAACTACTATAATACTGCCCCCTATGTACAAGAATATAACTACTATAATACTGCCCCTATGTACAAGAATATAACTACTATAATACTGCCCCTATGTACAAGAATATAACTACTATAATACTGCCCCTATGTACAAGAATATAACTACTATAATACTGCTCCTATATACAAGAATATAACTACTATAATACTGCCCCCTATGTACAAGAATATAACTACTATAATACTGCCCCCTATGTACAAGAATATAACTACTATAATACTGCCCCCTATATACAAGAATATAACTACTATAATACTGCCCCTATATACAAGAATATAACTACTATAATACTGCCCCCTATATACAAGAATATAAGTACTATAATACTGCTCCCTATGTACAAGAATATAACTACTATAATACTGCCCCTATGTACAAGAATATAACTACTATAATACTCCCTATGTACAAGAATATAACTACTATAATACTGCCCATATGTACAAGAATATAACTACTATAATACTGCCCCCTATATACAAGAATATAACTACTATAATACTGCCCCCTATATACAAGAATATAACTACTATAATACTGCCCCCTATGTTCAAGAATATAACTACTATAATACTGCCCCTATGTACAAGAATATAACTACTATAATACTGCCCCCTATGTACAAGAATATAACTACTATAATACTGCCCCCTATGTACAAGAATATAACTACTATAATACTGCCCCCTATGTACAAGAATATAACTGCTATAATACTGCCCCCTATGTACAAGAATATAACTACTATAATACTGCCCCCTATGTACAAGAATATAACTGCTATAATACTGCCCCCTATGTACAAGAATATAACTGCTATAATACTGCCCCTATGTGTAAGAATATACAGTGGCATGTATAAGTTTGGGCACCCCTGGTCAAAATTATTGTTATTGAGAACAGTTAAACAAGTTGAAGATGAAATGATCTCTAAAGGACATAAAGTTAAAGATGACGTCTTCCGGTTCTGTGAGATTCCTGGCTCGTCTTCCATGCACTGCTCTTCTGAGGTCTAGCCACAGATATTCAATGATGTTCATCAGATCAGGGGACTGTGAGGGCCATTGTGAGACCTTCTTCAATTTGCACCTTTTTGAGGTCGTCTATTGTGGATTTTGTCATGTGATTAGGATTATTATGAGATTGTAAAAGGAAGGCACCCTCTTTTTTTTTTTTTTTTTTTTTTTTTTTTCATTTTCAGCTTCAGCTTTTTACAGATGATATGTTTGCTTTAAGGATTTAATAAAATTTCATTGAATCCATCCTCTACACGTGAATTGTTCCCTGTGCCATTATCTGAAACACAGCCCCAAAGCAGGATTGATCCACCCTCATGCTTAATGGCTGGCGAGATGTTCTTTTTCTGAAATTCTGTGGCCTTTTTTCTCCACACTTACCTTTTTGATTATTGTACCCACAGAGTTCTATTGTAACCTCATCGGTCCACAGGACTTGTTTCCATAATGTATCAGGCTTGACTAGATGTTCTTTTGCAGACTTCTGACGCTAAATTTCATGGTGAGGATGCAGAAGTTTTCTTCTGATGACTCTTCCATGAAGGCCATATTTGTGCAGGTGTCTCTGAACAGTAGAACAATGTACCACAACTCCAGAGTTTGCTAAATCTTCCTGAAGGTCTTTTGCAGTCACGCAGGGGATCTGATTTTCTCTCTAGCATCCTACCAGCAGCTCTCACAGACATTTTGCTTGGCCTGCCAGACCAGCTATTTCGTCATTACATTTCGAAATGAGGAAAGGGCAACTTGAAACCGCTTTTGCAATCTTCTTACCTCCACCATTTTCATTTTCAGAGTGCTAGGCAGCTGCTTAGAAGAAGTCATGGCTGCTGTTTTTTGGCACAAAGTTAGAGGAGGCCGGATTTTTATAAAGCTGTGAAATGTGCATCACCTGATAGTGAACAAGCCATAATCCTAACAGGCGAATTAAGGTCTGACACCTTGGTCAAGGTTATCTGAGCACACAAGTGTCCAAGGGTGCACAAACTTTTTTTGCATCAGCCCATTTCCCTTTTTGCATTTTTTTAGACTTGCAGCATTACAGATGACTGTATATGGCGGGTTCCTTGTACATCAGGGCTGAGATTTCATCAGTATGTGGACTCGTTTATCAGCAACGGACAACAAATCCTCTTAAGATTCCTTTCTGCGGCGAGGTTATCTAATGGAACTTCTCTTCCTGGTAAATAGGGATTTCAGATCCGCCCGGTGCCATCTGTCAATATCCGTCTCATCCGGAAAGTGATAAATCTGCAAATAATGATACACGGCAGAACTCCTGTCTGCCAGACTTGTGATATTTGCAGATATGGTGACCGTGGCACAGAACGATTATGTCCAGGGCCACCACATATCATCATGGCTGTAGTGTATTTCCACAGGTGATTGGAGTTAGCTCCTGTCGCTGCTGATTTGAAGCAGATACCGGCTGTACTAAACAGCTGGCACCTACCCCGTGCTGAAGCTGTCTTGTGACTCCCCTGGACTAGTCAGGGCGTCACAGGGTACTACATGCTCTTAGTGCAGGACTCAAACCCCCCCCCCCATGGTTCTGGCTTCCCAACCTATAGTGCTGCCTCCATCAGCATCCAAATTGCAACCACACCTCGCACCACACCCTGCCAGACACACTAGTGGGCTGCTGAGCTGGAATAGGGCCGTCCACCTAGGGGTCAGGCAGACTGGTGGGAGGGGGGGGGGGGGTCAGTGAGGGAAGAAGCGAGAGCAGAGCAGAGCTGACAGGCAGAACAATAGTAGCTCCCAAAGAGTGAGGAGCAGGGGAGTTTGAGCTCCCGAAAAGTTACAGGTTGGGTCGCAGACTGTGGTCTGGCCCGGAAGAGTCGAAAACCCGGTCACAGGGTATTGAGGCTGGCTGCCGGGACCCGGTCTTGGAGGATGGGAGGCATCTGAGTCTAATAACCAGTCCGGGACCGAAAGCACGGCGGGGGTACTGGACCCCAGGTCGGGGAGTAGCTTCAGGCAACCCGGCAATTAACCTGCGGAGGATAGTGACTTTATGGACTGTCCCCAAGAAGCTCAGATATCAGGGGCACTAGCGCAACGAGGGAAATAGAGCTTTTCAACCCAAGCAGCCCACAGAAATCCCACATGTGAGCCCTTGAGAGCACAGCTCCACTACCAATAAGTAGGGAGCAGGGTCCAGACAGCTTTATGCCAACGAGCCACCAGAACACTTCTAATTTGTGCACAGAGGCAGGCTCCGGACCACCCGGCAGTACTATAGGGGGATGGATACCCGGACGGGTTCCCCCAAGAGGGCAGCAGCACCCAGAGACTTGGTTCACCTTGTTGTCAGTCTGCTTTTAATCCCGAACGCTGTCTGAGTACATGGTCCTCCCCTGCCACCACCTAGCCCTGCGCTCCCCTGCACCCCACTATCCAGAGTCCTGGAGCCTCCCCTACCCGTGGAGGGAAACATAATCTGGCTTCCCCACTCCATCACCCCGGGTACTCCCAACACCGGCAGCGGTGGTACTCCCCTTACCGCATACCACGGGTGGCGTCACAAACTATTATCCCTTGTAAATAGCCCCCTTTTACATTTGAGTTGCCGCAAGCCCCCGGGTCTGAAGACCCTCGAGCCACAGCAAATCCCGGATCCGAGCGGTTCGACAGCTGCAGGGGCGGCACAGTCTCAGGTCCTGAGCCTGCTCAAGGCACTCGCCACGTGATGGATATACATCTGCAGAAATGATTCTTCCAGCGGCGGGATGGTTTTTGTACAGTAATCGCTATTTTTTGTTTAACCCTATAATGTTCACATTTACTGTAATGGACGACGTTCAAACCGCAAATGAAAATTGCTTTTTCTTACCAGGAATGCGATAATAAAGCCCAGAAAATAAAATATTATTCTTATTAATCATTCGGCCCCTGTGCTGGGCGTCTTCCCTGGTGTTCTAGAGGTCAGCACATCGCACCGCCGCAGCCACCGAGCACGTGTAGAGGAAGCGCATGGCGGGGGGCCGCATCTTCCCGGCCGCGCTCTGCTGCGCTGGCGCTTCTCTAAGGCTTTGATCACAGTAAGAAATATGGAGACCCAGAAAACAATAATAGCCAAAGGATTTCCTGAGGAAAGTGCAAAGGACGAGGCCGGGAGAGACACAGGAAGATTCAGGAATGTTTCTACTAATGTGGAGCGTCGCCATTGTCCATAGAGAAGACACGTGATCAATGGAGTCCTAATAGGGGCAGTATTATAGTAGTTATATTCTTGTACATAGGGGCAGTATTATAGTAGTTATATTCTTGTACATAGGGGCAGTATTATAGTAGTTATATTCTTGTACATAGGGGCAGTATTATAGTAGTTATATTCTTGTACATAGGGGCTTATAGTAGTTATATTCTTGTATATAGGGGCGGTATTATAGTAGTTATATTCTTGTACATAGGGACAGTATTATAGTAGTTATATTCTTGTACATAGGGACAGTATTATAGTAGTTATATTCTTGTATATAGGGGACAGTATTATAGTAGTTATATTCTTGTATATAGGGGCAGTATTATAGTAGTTATTTTCTTGTACATAGGAGCAGTATTATAGTAGTTATATTCTTGTACATAGGTGCAGTATTATAGTAGTTATATTCTTGTACATAGGGAGTAGTATTATAGTAGTTATATTCTTGTACATAGGAGGGCAGTATTATAGTAGTTATATTCTTGTACATAGGAGGCAGTAGTATAGTAGTTATATTCTTGTACATAGGGACAGTATTATAGTAGTTATATTCTTATACATTGGGGGCAGTATTATAGTAGTTATATTCCTGTATATAGGGGCAGTATTATAGTAGTTATATTCTTGTACATAGGGGCAGTATTATAGTAGTTATATTCTTGTACATAGGAGCAGTATTATAGTAGTTATATTCTTGTACATAGGGGCAGTATTATAGTAGTTATATTCTTGTACATAGGGGCAGTATTATAGTAGTTTATATTCTTGTATATAGGGTCAGTATTATAGTAGTTATATTCTTGTACATAGGAGCAGTATTATAGTAGTTATATTCTTGTACATAGGAGAAGTATTATAGTAGTTATATTCTTGTACATAGGAGCAGTATTATAGTAGTTATATTCTTGTACATAGTGGCAGTATTATAGTAGTTATATTCTTGTACATAGGAGCAGTATTATAGTAGTTATATTCTTGTACATAGGGGCAGTATTACAGTAGTTATATTCTTGTACACAGGAGCAGTATTATAGTAGTTATATTCTTGTACATAGGGGGCAGTATTATAGTAGTTATATTCTTGTAGATATGAAGCTAATTTTATTGTATTGTAATTGTGTCTAGCTGGCACTATTTAAAGGGATCCTGTCACCCTTTTGTAGGTTTCTAGTTATTAATATGGGCATACAGGTGGCATACCAGTCTAGATGTCTCCTGGATGAGGGTCATTTGGCAAAAATCTTCCATCTTCCAGGCTATGGGGTATGTGCTGCCCGGTAGATAAGTCTACCTCCAGTCTTCATTATACAGGATTCCTCCTCTCCTTCTCTTCCCTCTGACGTGCTGTGCGCGGCTGGACATCCTGCGCAGTCTGCCTGCCGTCTGTCCCCTGTCCTGTGAAGCAGCAGTGTCTCCGATGCGCCTGCGCACAGGAAAATTGAAGCCTGTGCCCCCAGAGGGTGGACCGGTGCAGGGGAGGGACTGCAAGAAGAATGCGCAGGGGTGAGATTTCCCGCTGTATACTTGACATCACAGGAACTGTGAAGAGAAGGGGAGGAGGAATCCTGTATAATGGAGACCGGAGGCAGCGCAGGCCCCATAGCCTGGAAGATAGAAGATATCAGAGTTTTGCCAAATCAATGAGCACCATGTTTCCCCATAATTTCTGCACATTTTCCTTATTTTTGGTGTCGAGGACGCACTTTAGCCTGTTTAAGGCTGTAAAAATGCTCATGTCTGGACCATCATCTTGTAATTTTCCATTAAGGTTTATTTCTAGAAAACCTATTTTCTTCCTGTTGCTTTTTTTCCCCCCTTTTTAATTATTGGAGACTGAATTGTTTCTCGGCTTTTCTCACCCGTCCTGACAATAGATTCAGTGTGACGGTGCACGCAGCCGAGAAATAGAGCTGTTTGCAGGATATATTTAGTGATCATGAATATGTATCGCTCTGTACAAGCCCTTATGTTCCTCTAGAGCGGGCCTGTGTTTCCGCGGATAACGAGAGATTTTCCATTAGGGAAATTCTGAGTCATGTAATTGGTCGGGAGACATCGGATTAACACACGGTGACACATCTGAACATGGCAGATCTATAACTACAGAGCGGAGGAGAGGGGCCGGGATCTGCTCTAATGGAGGGGCGGAAACACCAGCCTCATACTCCACACATACACATTGGTTCAGTCTCTGGTTTCTTTTTTTCTTCTTTCAGCACTTTTTTTTTTTTTTCTTCTATCTACTTATATCCTTGTTTTCTTGATCATTTGCTTAATTGTTGCCTGTCTCTCTTTTCTTGTTGCCTGTCTTTCTCTTTTCTTGTTGCCTGTCTTTCTTTTTTTTCTTGTTGCCTGTCTTTCTTTTTTCTTGTTGCCTGTCTTTCTCTTTTCTTGTTGCCTGTCTTTCTCTTTTCTTGTTGCCTGTCTTTCTCTTTTCTTGTTGCCTGTCTTTCTCTTTTCTTGTTGCCTGTCTTTCTCTTTTCTTGTTGCCTGTCTTTCTCTTTTCTTGTTGCCTGTCTTTCTCTTTTCTTGTTGCCTGTCTTTCTCTTTTCTTGTTGCCTGTCTTTCTCTTTTCTTGTTGCCTGTCTTTCTCTTTTCTTGTTGCCTGTCTTTCTCTTTTCTTGTTGCCTGTCTTTCTCTTTTCTTGTTGCCTGTCTTTCTCTTTTCTTGTTGCCTGTCTTTCTCTTTTCTTGTTGCCTGTCTTTCTCTTTTTTCTTGTTGCCTGTCTTTCTCTTTTTTCTTGTTGCCTGTCTTTCTCTTTTTTCTTGTTGCCTGTCTTTCTCTTTTTTCTTGTTGCCTGTCTTTGTCTTTTTTCTTGTTGCCTGTCTTTCTCTTTTTTCTTGTTGCCTGTCTTTCTCTTCTTCTTGTTGCCTGTCTTTCTCTTCTTCTTGTTGCCTGTCTTTCTCTTCTTCTTGTTGCCTGTCTTTCTCTTCTTCTTGTTGCCTGTCTCTCTTTTCTTGTTGCCTGTCTTTCTCCTTTCTTGTTGCCTGTCTTTCTCCTTTCTTGTTGCCTGTCTTTCTCTTTTTCTTTCTTGTCTGTGATGGTGGAATATGAGGGTTGTGTATAATTTTGTGTAAGTTGGTATTCTAGGCGTGGTGTTCTGTCCATTCTGTATATTCCTTCTGTCTACATGGTCCTATTTCCAAGTTAATCACCCCCTGCCGTGCTTTTGTCCCGAAGTCTGGGGGAAGGGGGCCTGGGATCCACCTAAACTCTCTGCATACGAGAGAAGCAGGAAGATTCATCCTCTGATGAAGTTGATACCCCAGAGAGACTGTGAGAAACCCCCGATTTCCCTGGAAATGGACTGCTGGAGGATTATGACTAACTTCCTGGGACATTTATCCCATAACTGGACTACCTTTACCCTCTGTATGGTGGGTAATGTTATGGACTGTTTGACTTTGCTTGGAATAAATGCTCTTTGCATTGATTATCCATCTCTCGCTCTGTTGATTGTGTGATATGGGAGGAGGACCCCGTCACAACTGGTGGCAGCGGTGGGATCAACAGAGCGCAGCCTAATGGAGATCCACCAACAGAGTGAGTACAGAAACTGGACTGCATCCAGTCTACAGGAGAGAGCCATAGATCTGGGCCTGATCCACCATGGACTGAGTAAAGAAGCCTTAATTGATCAACAGTACTGGTGGGTGTGAGCCAGACCCCCTCCTCCCCGATGTCTAATGAACAAGTGCTGGAGACGGGGATCCCTGCCCCAAAAAGCCAGTGGTTGGTGTGGTTTAAAGAGTTGGCAACTCTAGGCCCCGGTGTATCTCAGGAGTATAAGGAGCAGGCTGCTCGCTGAGCACAGAGGAGACCAGAAGCAATGGAGTCCAACTGAGGGAGTAATGCGAGTTGGGGTAAACCCAGCAATCCAGGAGTCTGTGCGGATCACCCGGGCGGACTTCAAGCCATTTGATGAGGCTTCCGGAGATGTGGAGGGGTTCTTCAAGGACTTTGAGCAGCAGTGTGCGGTGATGGAGGTTCCCCACTATGGCTGGGTGCGTTTGCTAGTGGGACTCCTGAACGGAAGCCTGGCAGAGGCTTATCACACCATTGCCTCACAGCAGAACCGGGATTACAACATTGTAAAGCGGACTATCCTGGATTACTATCACCCCAGACTCACATAGGGCACAGCTCCGAGACCTCCCATGCACCACGGGGGGATTGTTTAGGATGTATGCCCATAAGATGTCCCAGGCATGTCGGAGATGGCTGGAAGCGGAAGATGCCTTCACTGTGGAAGACGTTATGCAGGTATTTCTTATAGAACAATTTCTTTACAAGTGTCCCTCAGAAATACAGGAATGGGTCAGAGAGCGCACGCCGTGCCCCTTGGATGGAGCTGCAGCCCTGGCTGATGAGGCCCTTACTGTCAGACCATAATGGAGGAGGCTTCTGGACAATAAGCCACAGCCTGCTTCTACTCCCCGGCCCTCTCCAGTTATATCTGCCCCTCCACCCAGCTGCGGGCCGATGACAACCACGGCTCCCAATTCTGGTCCCCAACAGTTCCGACCATAGTATCATAGTTTTTAAGGTTGAAGGGAGACTCTAAGTCCATCTAGTTCAACCCGTAGCCTAACATGTTGATCCAGAGGAAGGCAAAAAAACCCCAATGTGGCAAACAAGTTCCAATGGGGAAAAATGTCCTTCCTTCGTCCACATCCGGCAATCAGACTAGTTCCCTGGATCAACACCCTGTCATAAAATCTAATATACATAACTGGTAATATTACATTTTTCAAGAAAGGCGTCCAGGCTCTGCTTAAATGTTAGTAGTGAATCCCTCATTACAACATCATGCGGCAGAGAGTTCCATTGTCTCACTGCTCGTACAGTAAAGAATCCTCGTCTGTGATTATGATTAAACCTTCTTTCCTCAAGACGTAGCGGATGCCCCCCTGTTCCAGTCGCAGGCCTATGTGTAAAGAGATCTTTGGAAAGGTCTCTGTACTGTCCCCTCATATATTTATACATTGTGATTAGATCCCCCCTAAGCCTTCGTTTTTCCTGTCTTGGTATTGCAGCCCACCCATTCCTCTAATAATCTTGGTCGCTCTTCTCTGCACCCTCTCCAGTTCAGCTATGTCCTTCTTATATATCGGTGACCAGAATTGTACACAGTATTCTAAGTGCGGTCGCACTAGTGACTTGTACAGAGGTAGAACTATATTTTTTTCATGAACACTTATACCTCTTTTAATACATCCCATTATTTTATTAGCCCTGGCAGCAGCTGCCTGACACTGTCCACTAAAGTGAAGTTTACCATCCACCCATACACCCAAGTCTTTTTCTGTGTCTGTTTTACCCAGTGTTCTACAATTAAGTACATAATCATAAATGTTATTTCCTCTACCCAAGTGCATGACCTTACATTTATCTACATTAAACTTCAATTGCCACTTCTCAGCCCAATCCTCCAATTTACATAAATCTCCCTGTAATATAAACTTATCCTCCTCTGTATTGATTACCCTGCAGAGTTTAGTATCATCTGCAAATATTGAAATTCTACTCCGCATGCCCCCAACAAGGTCATTTATAAATATGTTGAAAAGAAGTGGGCCCAATACTGACCCCTGTGGTACCCCACTATGAACTGAGACCCAGTCCGAGTACGTACCATTAATAACCACCCTTTGTTTCCTATCACTGAGCCAGTTTTTAACCCAGTTACACATATTTTCCCCTATCCCCATTATTCTCATTTTATGTACCAACCTTTTAGTTACATAGTTACATAGTTACATAGTTACTTAGGTTGAAAAAAGACCTAGGTCCATCTAGTTCAACCTTCCTCCACCAGTTGTACATTTAGTCACTAAGTCATTTATAACCAACAATGTTTTGTGTACTGAGGAAATCATCCAGCCCTTTTTTAAAAGCTGTTATAGTATCTGCCATTACTACCTCTTGTGGTAGTGTATTCCACAGTCTGACCGCTCTAACTGTAAAGAACCCTTTCCTATTTAGGTGTCGGAATCGCTTTTCTTCCACTCGCAGTGAGTGTCCCCTGGTCCTTAGTATTGTCTTTGGAAGAAATAAGTCATGCGCCAGTCCTTTATATTGACCACACATGTATTTATACATATAAATGAGATCTCCTCTGAGACGTCTTTTTTCTAAGCTAAACATATCTAACTTTTTCAATCTGCCATCATACGGGCGGCCTCCATTCCTCGTCATACGGGCGGCCTCCATTCCTTGTAATAGTCTAGTTGCCCGCCTTTGAACTGACTCTAACTTCTGAATGTCCTTTTTTAAAATGTGGAGCCCAAAACTGGATCCCGTATTCCAGATGTGGCCTTACAAGTGATTTATAGAGGGGTAACAATACGTTGGGATCACAGGATCTACTCTCTCTTTTTATACACCCTAGAATCTTGTTTCCTTTAGCAGCTGCTGCTTGACATTGAGTACTGCTGCTCAGCTTATTTGTAATGAGAATACCCAAGTCCTTCTCCTGTTCTGTAGTCCCGAGTTTACTTCCATTTAATGTATACGCAGCTATAGGATTACTCCGTCCTAGGTGCATTACTTTACATTTATCAACATTAAATCTCATTTGCCAAGTATCTGCCCATTCTGACATCTTATCCAGATCTTTTTGTAATATTGTACTATCCAGGTCAGTTTTTAATATCCTACATAGTTTGGTGTCATCGGCAAAGACTGACACTGTACTATCAATCCCATCCACAAGGTCATTAATATAGAGAGTAAAAAGAATCGGTCCAAGCACAGATCCCTGCGGTCCCCACTGCTGACTATAGCCCATTTAGAGAATGTAGCATTTATGACTACTCTTTGTTTCCTATCTTTTAGCCAATTCCTTACCCAGTTGCATATAGTTTCCCCTAGTCCTTGCTTCTGGAGCTTTAGTATAAGGCTATTATGTGGTACAGTATCAAATGCCTTTGCAAAGTCCAAATAAATCACATCAGCTGCATTACCAATATCCAGGTTTGCACTTACCCCCCTCATAGAACCCCAACAGGTTGGTTAGACACGACTTATCTTTCATGAATCCATGCTGTCTGTCAGTTATCATATTATTTTCTGCAATATATTTTTGCATGTCATCCCTTAAAATGCCCTCAAAAACTTTGCATACTACTGATGTCAGGCTTACTGGACGGTAGTTGCCTGGATCTACCCTCTTACCTTTCTTAAATATCGGTACCACATCAGCAATCCTCCAATCCTGAGGCACCAACCCTGTTACAAGTGAGTCTAAAAAGATGAGATACAGCGGTCTGTCGATTACGTAGCTCAATTCCCTCAATATTCGTGGATGAATGCCATCTGGCCCTGGGGATTTGTCAATGTTTAATTTACTCAGACGTAGGCGTACTTCATCTTGTGTTAAATTAATTATATCGGGTGGTGAACTTTGATTTTTCACTTGTTGAATGATCCCTGGTACAGTCAGTTCCTTGGTGAATACAGATGAGAAATGCCTATTTAATATCTCAGTCTTTTGTTTGTCCTCTATAACTAACTTATTATATTTTAAGGGTCCGATACTATCCTTTGTTTTCCTTTTGGCATTAATGTATTTATAAAAGATTTTGGGATTTATTTTAATGTCATTGGCGATTTTTGTTTCAGTAGCTAGTTTTGCTTGTTTGATTTCTTTTTTGCATTGCCTATTGATATCTTTATACTCCTGCAATGCTATTTCTGTATTCTCAGCCTTTAAGATGTTAAACGCCCTTTGTTTTTGTTTTATTATACTTTGTACAGTCTTATTTATCCATAGTGGTTTCTTTTTATTCCTGGACATTTTATTACCAGAGGGTATACGTTTTTTACAGGACTCTAGCAATATATCCTTAAACTTACCCCATTTATGTTCGGTATCCCCAGTTACCATGACTCTGTCCCAATCTACACATTTAAGCTCTTCCCTTAATTTGTTGAAATCAGCTTTCCTAAAATTCCAGGTTTTAGCATTCCCCCTTTGAAATGTTCTATTGAATATTATGTCGAAGCTTACCATATTATGATCGCTGGTGCCCAAGTGCTCCCGGACCTGCCAAGTGCTCCCGGACCTGTAGATCTGAAATTGTATCCGGTCTATTTGACAGGACCAGATCTAGCAGATTATCTCCCCTGGTCGGTTCATCTACCATCTGAGAGAGGAAATGGTCCTGAATGGTAGATAAGAACTTACAGCTTTTAGCACAACCAGAAGATTCTATGTCCCACTGTATGTCTGGATAGTTGAAATCCCCCATAATAAGAACCCGATTATTATTATTAGCTGCCTTTTCAATTTGTTGCAGCATTTCACCCTCTATTTGTTCAGGTAGTTTAGGAGGCTTATAGCAAACTCCAATTAGCATTTTTCCATTATTCCCCTCCCCATGTACATTTACCCATACTGACTCTACATTGTTGCTGTTCCCCTCAATGTCATCATACAACACAGGTTTTAGGTTAGATTTGATAAATATACACACCCCACCACCTTTTTGGCCTTTCCTGTCCTTCCTAAATGTACTATAACCCTGTATGTTTGTCACCCAGTCATGGCTTTCATCCAGCCAGGTTTCCGTAATGCCCACCACATCATAATCCATGGTTGACATAAGAGTCTCCAATTCATTCATTTTGTTTGCAAGACTTCTTGCATTTGCCAGTAGACATTTAATCCTATTAACACCTTTATTACTCCTAGCCTCCCTAGGTCCTTGCATTTCCCATCCCCCCCTAATCCTTCATTGACCCCTACCGTTTCCCTGTCTCTATCTGCTCTATCTATCCCCTTATTTGCTCCACTACCCTCCCGCCCCCCCCCCCCCCCCCCCCCCCCCCCCCCGATCCTAGTTTAAAAGCTCCTCCAGCCATCTGACCATTTTCTCCCCCCAGCACAGCTGCACCTTCCCCATTGAGGTGCAGCCAGTCCCTACCGTAGAGCCTGTAGCCGACTGCCGACTTTTGTGTGGCACCGTATCAAAAGCTTTTGAAAAGTCCATATACACAACATCCACTGCATTTCCCTGGTCCAGGCTTGAACTTACCTCTTCATAGAAGCTGATCACATTAGTTTGACAGGATCGATCCCTGATAAACCCATGTTGATCTCTGTCATAGGGTTATTTTTCTTGAGATACTCCAGTATAGCATCTCTCAAGAAACCCTCAAGGATTTTACCAACCGTAGAGGTTAAACTTACCGGCCTATAATTTCCCGGCTCAGTTTTTGTCCCCTGCCCTGGGGGAATCACAGAGAGGAGATGTTATGGGTGCGGGCAACCTGGGCACCTGCAATCTAGTTGTCCACAAGGACTCGGAGGGACCCCCACGCACCTCCGCCTCGCCGGAGCATTATGTGCATTCCATCCCGTCTGAGGAAGAGTTACAACCACCTCCACCGGAGTGTACCGCTGACCCCTGCACCATAGATGCCCCTGTTGGAGTGTATGGGCGCCGGCCATTGTCACCAGGTTCTCCTACTGCCTTCTCCAGAATACACATTGGAAGGAGTACGATGCGACGCATATGTTATCGATGTGGGCAGCCTGGGCATCTGCAAGACACTTGCCCTACTGGTCGACTGAGGAATAACCTTGCACCAAATCGACCTGTTCATTCTCTACAGCCAAATACAACCCCTTCAAGTTGACTTGCCTAATGGTTCAGACACTCATAGTCCACCGATGGGGGTTTATGCGGTGCGAGCCACAGCGCCAAGTTCCTCTTGCCATCAAAGTAAGGACTTACAGGAGGTTGTGCTGGATGGACAGTCATTGGTTTTCGTGACTACAGAGCATTTCTCACAATAGCTGATCCCTGAGTGTTTCGGCCAGAGGCGATACATCAGGGACCAGGGATTGTTATTGAATTGGCCGGCGGATAAAGGAGGAATATCCCAAAGGCGACTGTAGATCTGGACATTGGCTCTGGGTCAAGCAATGTGTGGTTGAGGTGATGAGCGGCTGCCTGCAGATATTCTCCTTGGAAATGATGTGGGAGATCTACAATGCCGATTTGTGGATACAGGAAACACAGTTTGAGTGAAGGAGGACGCAAAGGGAGGCTTGTCCTTCTGTACAAGGGACTATCCACAGCTGAGCAACATGGACTTAAGGGAGGTGGCCAGAGGTCTGTGTAGACCTCATGGCGCACTCTCTTATTAAGAAGGAGGGAGAGGTTGTGATGGTAGAATATGAAATATTGGTATTTTAGTCATGGTACTCTGTCCATTCTGTGTATTACTTGTGTATACATTGTCCGGTTTGCAGGTTAATCACCTCCTGCCAGGCTTTTGTCCCCAAGTCTGGGGGAGGGCGGCCTGGGATTCACGTAAACTCTCTGCTTACCTGGGGGATTATTCGTTCTAACTGAGAGAGACAAGAGAGAAGGGGTAAGATTTTTCCTCTGAGGGAGAAGCTGACACGCCAGAGAGACTGAGAAACCCCTATTTCCCTGCAAAAGTACTGCTGGAGGATTATGATTAACCTCCTGGGACAATTTATCCCATTACTGGACTACTTTACCCTCTGTGTGGTGGATTATTTTATGGACCGTCTGACTTTGCTTGGAATAAATGTTCTTTGGATTGTTCATCCATCTCTTCGCAACAGAGAGAAGTCCAGTGGCGATACACCCACAAAGTGCGTATAGAAACTGGACTGTGTCCAGTCTACAGGAGAGAGCCAGAAAGCCTTTTCTTTTTATTTTCTTTTCCCCTTTTTTGTTTCTTTTCCCCTTTTTTGTTTCTTTTCCCCTTTTTGTTTCTTTTCCCCTTTTTTGTTTCTTTTCCCCTTTTTTGTTTCTTTTCCCCTTTTTTGTTTCTTTTCCCCTTTTTTGTTTCTTTTCCCCTTTTTTGTTTCTTTTCCCCTTTTTTGTTTCTTTTCCCCTTTTTTGTTTCTTTTCCCCTTTTTTGTTTCTTTTCCCCTTTTTTGTTTCTTTTCCCCTTTTTTGTTTCTTTTCCCCTTTTTTGTTTCTTTTCCCCTTTTTTGTTTCTTTTCCCCTTTGTTTCTTTTCCCCTTTTTTGTTCCTTTTCCCCTTTGTTCCTTTTCCCCTTTGTTCCTTTTCCCCTTTGTTCCTTTTCCCCTTTGTTCCTTTTCCCCTTTGTTCCTTTTCCCCTTTGTTCCTTTTCCCCTTTGTTCCTTTTCCCCTTTGTTCCTTTTCCCCTTTGTTCCTTTTCCCCTTTGTTCCTTTTCCCCTTTGTTCCTTTTCCCCTTTGTTCCTTTTCCCCTTTGTTCCTTTTCCCCTTTGTTCCTTTTCCCCTTTGTTCCTTTTCCCCTTTGTTCCTTTTCCCCTTTGTTCCTTTTCCCCTTTGTTCCTTTTCCCCTTTGTTCCTTTTCCCCTTTGTTCCTTTTCCCCTTTGTTCCTTTTCCCCTTTGTTCCTTTTCCCCTTTGTTCCTTTTCCCCTTTGTTCCTTTTCCCCTTTGTTCCTTTTCCCCTTTGTTCCTTTTCCCCTTTGTTCCTTTTCCCCTTTGTTCCTTTTCCCCTTTGTTCCTTTTCCCCTTTGTTCCTTTTCCCCTTTGTTCCTTTTCCCCTTTGTTCCTTTTCCCCTTTGTTCCTTTTCCCCTTTGTTCCTTTTCCCCTTTGTTCCTTTTCCCCTTTGTTCCTTTTCCCCTTTGTTCCTTTTCCCCTTTGTTCCTTTTCCCCTTTGTTCCTTTTCCCCTTTGTTCCTTTTCCCCTTTGTTCCTTTTCCCCTTTGTTCCTTTTCCCCTTTGTTCCTTTTCCCCTTTGTTCCTTTTCCCCTTTCTCATTGTCCCAAGGAGCTTATGATCAGATCTCCACTTAATATACAATAAGGTCACTGTCCTTTCTCGTTAATTGCCTTACCAGTTTTTTGGGGGGGATGTTTGGTAAGCTATTGTTTCGTCTCTGTGTTCTCTCGCACAGAAGATATGGCCTTTGGTCACATTCACATTGGATGTTATAAAGTATCTTCTTGGTGGGTGGTGCAGAGAACACACGTGTTATCGGGGGCCTTTCTCTCAGATATATAATTTGGGGGGGATCACGTTCACCTTTTCAGAACTCTTCAAATCCTAAAACTTTATCTAAGGATGAAGGTCTCGTGCTTTTCAGTAAGTGTCTGAGGACGGGGCTTGGTCATTGTGGTCCTTCAGGTTTATGGGGTCGCTGAGTGACCCCGTTATTCCTGCAGCCGAGATCTTCTTGGTTATTCAGTTGCACATTTTGCTGAAGGGAAGAAGCGAGACCCGATAATACATCATCTGCCGTTAGTTTTGTTTTTTTGCCTTGGTATCCGTCTTTTGAGGATTTCGGTTTGTGCCTGGCCTTTGGTCGCCTCCTGCTGCAGCTCTCCTGCTTCCTCTGAAAACGCTGGCTGCACAATCTGATCTCAGCCTAGTAATAATTAATTGGTTTTCCGTGTAGCTGCTCGTTACCAGATACTTGCACAGCAAAAGATAAAGACAAGTGATTAGCATTTCATTAGGGCCACCGTTTCTGTTGTGTAATCTTGTTTGGGAATTGCAGTTGTGTCCCGATGGGACTTTTTATAGTTTTAAGCTGCCTTAAAGGGGAACGTTACAAATGTCCGAAAACGTTTCTGTGAATTAGTGTTACCTTTCCCGGTTCCTGCGCCCCTGCTCACGGCCTCATCTTATTGTTGGACACAACTTCATGGCTGAGCATCTGTCAATCCTAATCTTCAACCAGCGTCGAAAGATGACGTCAGCCCTGACTGCCTGTTAAGTTTTTCATGTTGATCTGGATGGATGAGTGACTGTGGAGCAGAATAAAAAAAAAAAGATTCCATTCAATTTCGACTCTCCAGTGTGGAGATATCAAAGTATTTGGCACTTAAATAGTTAGTGGTTTTAATTTCAAGTGGGCGTTGCCAGAGAGATTTCACTGGCGGGGTGTATTTCTTTCTGATGTTGACCTATGCCAGAGAGATTTCACTGGGGATGGGTAATTCTTCCTCTTTCTGATGTTCACCTAGGTCAGAGAGATTTTACTGGAAGGGGTGTACTTCTTCCACTTTCTGATGTTGACCTATGCCAGAGAGATTTCACTGGCGGGGTGTACTCCTTTCTGATGTTGACCTATGCCAGAGAGATTTCACTGGCGGGGTGTACTTCTTTCTGATGTTGACCTATGCCAGAGAGATTTCACTGGCGGGGTGTACTTCTTCCTCTTTCTGATGTTGACCTATCAAACACTGGAGTAAAATAAACACTCCCCTAGAATAGACTGTGTGAGACATGTATTGACCAACAGTCTGCTCTCCTCACTGCAGAGTGCTGGTGCACAGCAGACCTGAGGGTGATCAACAAACAGCTTTCATCTTTTGTCATTTAGTGTGGAGGAGGGGCAGTTCTGCAGAGCTGACTCTCATTACAAACATTTCTAGGTTCTTTCTTCTCAGATCTGCCAGTCATAAGCTGGCATCCAAATGAAAGGGGGGAAAAGAGCACATCCCACCTCCTCTAGGCCCAAACTGACTCTATGTGAAACAGAATGACAATCTGCTCTCCACGCTTACATGGAGCACAGCAAAACTGGATGTGATTAACAACTTTCATCTGCAGCAGTCAGTGTGGAGGGAGGAGGGGCAGTACAGCAGAGTTGACTCTCATTACAAACACTTCTAGGTTAATTCTTCTCATAGGGCTGCCAGCTCTGCCAATCATAAGCAGACTTCCAAATAGAAGGGGGAAAAGAGCACGTCCCACTTCTATAGGCCCAAACTGGCTCTGTGCGAGACATAATGACAGGCTGCTCACCTCGCTTACATGGAGCACAGCAGAACTTGGTGTCATTAACAACTGTCATCTCCAGCAGTCAGTGTGGGGTGAGGAGGGGCAGTACAGCAGAGTTGGCAGGACTACGCTTGCTTTTTCAATGTTAATGTGTATTTGACCCTGCCAATAATGCTTATTAGAAATTGCGAGGAGATCTACTAGAAGTGTTTCAAGAGTCTACTCTGCAGCCCTGCCCCCTCCCCCCCCACCAACTGCTGGAGCGTCACGCCGCACTGCTGGAGCGTCACGCCGCACTGCTGGAGCGTCACGCCGCACTGCTGGAGCGTCACGCCGCACTGCTGGAGCGTCACGCCGCACTGCTGGAGCGTCACGCCGCACTGCTGGAGCGTCACGCCGCACTGCTGGAGCGTCACGCCGCACTGCTGGAACGTCACGCCGCACTGCTGGAGCGTCACCCGGACTGCTGGAGCTTCACCCTTGACTGTTAATCACACTCGAGTCTACTCTTCTCCAACATGTCATCACTCTTTACTTCGGAGAACAGACTGTTGGTCAATACATGTCTCTGAGTTTAGTGGTATTCTGGGTGAAAATACTGCCACTTCCCTGTCTTTTATGCCTCTTCAATAACACTCTGTGGTCCCTCTGAGCAATGCTTCCATGTTTTCGCGGTCACGTGTTGCCGCTTTCTTCTCCAGCCTTTGGTCGGGTCATGTCCCGGCAGTACCGGTGTCAGTCTGACCGAATCTTTGATTATGTAACTTCTTTTCGAGGTAATAAAGATAAATCTCCCAGTCCTTTGTAATCTGGAGGTTTGATCTTTCTGGCTTTGTTGTGTTTGGCAGCAGCTCTTGGACGGTGTCTGCCGGCCGGGCCAGATATTGACGTCTGGTGACAGATACCCCTGTGGAAATTTGAGAAGTCATCCAATGGAGCAGGTTCATTCCAGTAAACGGAGCGATGCAATCACCCTGTTGTTTTATAACTTTCCCCGGTCACATCCACTGCGGGCAGGAATCCTTCATCTGGTGCCGGTCATTGCAGTTGCACGGCTGCTGTTTCGCTGGGATTACACCTGGGATTACACCGACATTAGTTATTGTGTAGCCTTTACATCTAAAGTCGTGCAGCTCTCACTCAAATCACTGGAACAATCTTTCTGATCTCACGACTTTCATTAATAAAACTGCACCATGTGTTTTCCTGGCTTTCTATTTCCTAGTGGAACCATGTAACGCCTGCCTGGATCCACAGACTCAGACGGGCTGTAATGGACAGGCTAGAGGGAAGCCACTCACCAAGCAGGACCCCCAGAACCCTGAAACCCTTTAACCCCTATACAGGGATTTGGAATTACACAGGGCCCTGGAGATCACTACCTGTGGAAGGCTGCAGTCCGAGAGAGTAGTCGTCAGGCAGGGTCAAACCAGGAATAGCAGAACAGGGACAGAATCGGCAGACAAGGACGTAATCCGAAACAAGCAGAGGTCAAAACCGGATCGGGCAGTGAGGTACATAAACAGCAGGCAGGAGGGTAGTCAGAAAACACGCAGAAGTCAGCACACCAGAATCACTAAATAGAACAGGGTGGGACAGGAGCCAGGAAATCAGAACTATCTCTGGCAGTGGTCAGCAGACAGGAGGAGGAATAAGAAGGGTGTGGTGTCTTCCCATTGGCTGTAGCTGAACGCTGGCAACTTCAGCTGGAAGACACCCGCCACCTACAGTCAGCCAGTAGAACTGCAGATCCCAAGATAACCCAGCCCAGTGGATGATCGGAGCCTGCGCCCACCGGTGCCACTGGCATCGACTCCTCTCCCATCACCAGCACCATCCGCGGCAGGAACACAGCGTCGCCTGGCGATCGGAGCAGAAGTCGCTGGAGCAGACTCCGGTGGTGACGTAACAAACCACTTGTTTTGGTATTTATTGCCAGGGCTGTGGAGTCTGAGTCGGAGTCGTGGAGTCTGAGTCGGAGCTGATTTTGGTGGAGTCGGTATAAAATGCACCGACTCCGACTTCTAGAATATATAATAAATTGGGGACAGTAGTGCAATGCAGAATGTGCTGAATATTTTACTAAATAATATTTAGTATAATGCTTATATTTAAGTGAAAAATTTATTGTACTATGTGAACATTATTATTAATAATAATAATAATAATAATAATAATTAATAATATTATTATTTATTATTATAGCGCCATTTATTCCATGGCGCTTTACAAGTGAAAGAGGGTATACGTACAACAATCATTAACAGTACAAAACAGACTGGTACAGGAGGAGAGAGGACCCTGCCTGCGAGGGCTCACAGTCTACAGGAGGAGAGAGGACCCTGCCCACGAGGGCTCACAGTCTACAGGAGGAGAGAGGACCCTGCCCGCGAGGGCTCACAGTCTAGAGGGAATGGGTGATGGTACAATAGGTGAGGACAGAGCTGGTTGCGCAGTGGTGTACTGGACTGAGGGCTATTGTAGGTTGTAGGCTTGTTGGAAGAGGTGGGTCTTGAGGTTCCTCTTGAAGCTTTCCACGGTAGGGGAGAGTCTGATGTGCTGAGGTAGAGCGTTCCAGAGTATGGGGGAGGCACGGGAGAAATCTTGTATGCGATTGTGGGAAGAGGAGATAAGAGAGGAGCAGAGAAGGAGATCTTATGAGGATCTGAGGTTGTGTGCAGGTAGGTACCGGGAGACTAGGTCACAGATGTAGGGAGGAGACAGGTTGTGCATGGCTTTGTAGGTCATGGTTAATGTTTTGAACTGGAGTCGTTGGGCGATGGGAAGCCAGTGAAGGGATTGGCAGAGTGGCGAAGCTGGGGAGTAGCGGGGGGAGAGGTGGATTAAGCGGGCCGCAGAGTTTAGGATAGATTGGAGGGGTGCAAGAGAGTGTTGGAAGGGAGGCCAGAGAGCAGGAGGTTGCAGTAGTCGAGGCAGGAGATGATGAGGGCATGCACTAATGTTTTTGCTGATTCTTGGTTAAGGAAAGCACGGATCCGGGAGATATTTTGAGTTGTAGTCTGCATGAGGTGAAGAGGGCTTGGATGTGTGGTTTGAAGGATAGAGCAGAGTCGAGGGTTACTCCGAGGCAACGAGCACGTGGCACTGGAGAGAGTAAGCAGCCATCAAGCTTGATGGAAAGGCTTGTTGGAGGAGATGAGTGAGGAGGAGGAAAGACAATGAATTCTGTTTAGTCCATCTTAAGCTTTAGGAATCGCGCAGAGAAGAAGGATGAAATAGCAGACAGACATTGTGGGATTCTGGTTAGTAGAGAGGTAATGTCAGGTCCAGAGAGGTAGATCTGTGTGTCATGAGCGTAGAGGTGATACTGAAAGCCATGGGACTCTATGAGCTGTCCCAGGCCAAAGGTGGAGATGGAGAACAGCAGGGGTCCAAGAACTGAGCCAAGAACATCAGACATTTTAATTAATTTTATGACACAATAATCAAGATATTTGGATAGAACATAAAATATTTATTGGAATACAACTTTAGAACACAAAAAACTAATAAATTGTAAATATGTAATACAATTTGTTATTTATTTATATATATATATATATATATATATATATATTACACACACACACACACACACACACACACACACACACACACACACACGATATATATGTAAACTACTGTATATCACATAGTGTATTATATATTTACAATTTATTACAGTTTTTTGTGTTCTAAAGTTGTATCCAATAAATATATTTTATGTTCTATCCAAATATCTTGATTATTGTATCATAAAAATAATTAAATGTCTGATGTTCACATACACATGTTCATGTACCACAATAAATTTTTCACCTAACTATAAGCAATATATGTAGGAGCCGGTGCAAGAGAAATTGAGGAATCTGAGTCTGAGTCGAAGGTTTGGCTTACCGACTCCACAGCCCTGTTTAATGCACTAGGGTGACTCTACACTTGACTTCAAAATACTTTCCACTTAAAGGAGCTTCTGGGGTGTCTTCTCTTCTTCATCTTCCTGCTTTTCCTCTTTGCCTTCTGTTCAATCTCTTGCATCTTGTCACCATTCTTTGCCATCTTCTCTTCAATTGTAGTTGTCCTCCTTTTTTTTTTTTTTCTTTTTTTTTTCCCCTCCTCGGCGGACGAGTGCCTTCTGCGCCCTCCTCGGCGGACGAGTGCCTTCTGCGCCCTCCTCGGCGGACGAGTGCCTTCTGCGCCCTCCTCGGCGGACGAGTGCCTTCTGCGCCCTCCTCGGCGGACGAGTGCCTTCTGCGCCCTCCTCGGCGGACGAGTGCCTTCTGCGCCCTCCTCGGCGGACGAGTGCCTTCTGCGCCCTCCTCGGCGGACGAGTGCCTTCTGCGCCCTCCTCGGCGGACGAGTGCCTTCTGCGCCCTCCTCGGCGGACGAGTGCCTTCTGCGCCCTCCTCGGCGGACGAGTGCCTTCTGCGCCCTCCTCGGCGGACGAGTGCCGTTTTCTTTTCCTCCTCCTCATGGTCATTCTTTTCTTCCATCTTGGTTGTCGTCTTGACGATGTCCAGTGGAGAAAGATAAGAGGAAAACCGAGATGGAGGAAAACAATGCTGAAAGCGGAAAAAGAAGACAAGGAGAAAGCGAAAGAAAAAACGACAGACGTGATGGTGAAGGTGACGACAACAACGTTCAAGGAGGAAGACCAGATGAAAACTGAGAGGATATCAATTATGAAGAAGGAAAAGGAGGATGAGGCAAAGAGGAAAAGAAAAGACGACCATAGAGGAGGCGAAGATGATGACGACGTCCAGTGCAGGAAGAGTTATCGCCTTCGCCTCCTCTATGGTCGTCGTCTTTTGCTTTCGCCTCATCCTCCTTTTCCTTCTTCATAATTGATATCCCCTCCGTTTTCATCTTGTCTTCCTCCTTGAACATTGTTGTCGTCACCTTCACCATCTCTTCTGTCGTTTTCTTCTTTCGCTTTCTCTTGGTCTTACTTTGCCTCCTTAATCATTATTTTCCTCCATCTCAGTTTTCCTCTTCTCTTCCTCCACTGGACATCGTTGTCTTTACCCTCTCCACTTTCTCGTTCATTGTCATCACCTTCGCCTCCTCTATGGTCGTCGTCGTCTTTTCTTTCTCTTTTTCTCCTTTGCCCTCCTTTTCAGTCTTCATCATTATTTTCCTTCATCTCAGTTTTCGTCTTCTCTTCCTCCTCGGACTTTGTCGTTGTCACCTTCACCACCCTTTTGTCGTTTCTTCTTTTCCTTCCTCATCATTGTCTTCCTTCTCTGTTGTCCTCTTCTCTTCCTCCTCAGTCATAGTCTTCTCCTCCTTGTCGATCCCTATGTCCTCCTTCAGTCGTCGCTCTTGTCTTCTCCTTGGCTGTTGCAGTCTCCTCCACTTCGTTCATAATCGCCTCTATTTTTGTCACTTTTTCTGTCCCTTCTTGATCCTCTTTTGTCTTCTTGTGCACATAGCGCGCAGATCTTCTTGTGTCATGTCTCGGATTTTTGTTTTTATTTTTCAGATATTTTTATCCTCCATTGTTATTTTTTCGTCTCCATATGCATTGTCATCTTCAGCTTTTGTCTTTTTCATATTTTTTCATCTTGTTCTTCCTATTCAACTTCTCAGCTTCACAGCGTGACGGTTCTGCTCCTATTTCTTCTTTGGTTCCTCGCTCTTCATATATTCTTTTTCTTCTCGTTCTCTCTTTATAATGATCTATATCTTTTCTCTTCTCCTTTTTTTGTTATTCATCACTTTCTTAGTCTTTGTAGTTGTAAATACTGATGATCACAATTATGCAAAAAAAACCCCCAAATATTTGAATAGACATTTTTTGATAAAGTTCATCTGCAGAATCCACTGTGTAATATATTGAGATGCTTTGTGACTAATGTATATTTGTATCGCATATATATGAATGACGTCTTTTTGCCACTTTATATAGGCTTAGGAATTGAATACTAGAGGAAAGCGCACATTTGTAATAATTAAGTGTAATTTGCTTTCCATGTGAAATGCTTGGAGCAGCAGAACGCCATTATATCCTGCAGATGAACGTTTCATCCCGGCTCAGTTCAATTCTTCATTTAGAGGAAGCAATTTACATTTGCAATTTCCAGAATGTTGTCAGTTAGGCGGCATTGTGCAGCCCCCGGAGGTGACGGTGGCACGTTCTGCATACAGTTGGCTCGGTGCTGGGTTTTTGACGGCCGCGTGGTTTTTATTTATATTTTACAATGACTGCTCGCAGAATAATTGCCACTAATGGCGTCTATGGGACAGCGCTGTACTAATGTGCAATACAGAATATGCAAAAGCATGAATGCAAAATGTATCCGTCCCTAGGAGGGGATTTTTGCAATATAATTACCGTAGATCCAGTCCACCTGGATTCAGAAAGTCATCCAGAACCTCGGCTTGGAGCTGGTGGGCCCCATATACAGTATGTATACACTGATTATATGTATAGTCATATAGCTCTGCTGAGTGTGGTATGATCATAGACCTCAAAACCACTGGATTCCCGCAGTGATCATCTGCAAGGATTTTCACCAAACGGGCATTGTTCTAGGCTCATGACTGATTGTCTTGTGGCCAAGAATACTTTCTGCCCCCACTGTCTTGTTGGTTTTGATTCCTTCTGCATGTGGGTCTTTGGTACGGGCAGAGGCGATGATGTGTACATGTATGTACATAGGAGGGGGATGACCCTCGGTGGTTCAGTGAAGGTTTGAGGAATTCAACTTGTTCATTGGAGTCAGGAACGAACCTTGGTTGTTCAGGTAAGAGTGTGGACGCCTCCCCCTTGGGGCTCGGAAGTGTGTGGACGCCTCCCCCTTGGGGCTCGGAAGTGTGTGGACGCCTCCCCCTTGGGGCTCGGAAGTGTGTGGACGCCTCCCCCTTGGGGCTCGGAAGTGTGTGGACGCCTCCCCCTTGGGGCTCGGAAGTGTGTGGACGCCTCCCCCTTGGGGCTCGGAAGTGTGTGGACGCCTCCCCCTTGGGGCTCGGAAGTGTGTGGACGCCTCCCCCTTGGGGCTCGGAAGTGTGTGGACGCCTCCCCCTTGGGGCTCGGAAGTGTGTGGACGCCTCCCCCTTGGGGACCTCGGGCAAGAGTGTGGACGCCTCCCCCTTGGGGACCTCGGGCAAGAGTGTGGACGCGTCCCCTTGGGGGCCTCGGGCAAGAGTGTGGACGCGTCCCCTTGGGGGCCTCGGGCAAGAGTGTGGACGCGTCCCCTTGGGGGCCTCGGGCAAGAGTGTGGACGCGTCCCCTTGGGGGCCTCGGGCAAGAGTGTGGACGCGTCCCCTTGGGGGCCTCGGGCAAGAGTGTGGACGCGTCCCCTTGGGGGCCTCGGGCAAGAGTGTGGACGCGTCCCCTTTACTCGTAGTGATGAGCGGGCACTACCATGCTCGGGTGCTTGTTACTTGTGATATAGTAATGAGCAGTTGGAGGCTGAAATGGGCGAACTCGAGTACCAGATTATAATAGAAGTCACCTGGCGGTTGAAGGGAGCGTAAATCCGGACAGAATTCACTTCAAAAGAAGGGTGGATGAGGGAGGGTAGAGGTGGGATTTGGTTGACAGTGCAGTTTTTAGAAATTAGAGAACCCACTCCTCCACCTTGTCTACTGCCAGTGCGAGGAGCGTGGTTGACGTGAAGGCCATCGTAACATAGTGCAGCCGGGGATGCGATCTCTGAGGGTGTCGGCCATGTTTCGGTGAGGCCCAGGAAGGAAAGAATGCAAGAGGTTAAGAAGTCGTGAATGACGTAGAGATTCTTGCAAACGGTACGAGGCTGGACCTAAGTCTCCAAATTGTTGTAATATTTTTGTACGTCTCCAGTTATTTGTGTGTGTGTGTGTGTGTGTGTGTGTGTGTGTGTGTGTGTGTGTGTTTATGTATAATATATACACACTACAGTTCAAAAGTTTAGGGTCACTTAGATATTTCCTTATTTTCGAAAAACACTTTTTTTTTTTTTTTTCAATGAAGTTAACATTAAACAGAAATCCCCTCCATACATTGTTAATGAGGTAAATGACTATTCTCGCTGCAAACGTCTGGTTTTGAATGCAATATCTACATAGGTGTATAGAGGCCCATTTCCAACAACCACCACTCCAGTGTTCTAATGGTATATTGTGATTGCTGTTAGAAGGCTAATGGATGTTTAGCAATCCCTTGAAAACCCTTGTGCAAGTATGTTAGCACAGCTGAAAATAGTTTTGCTGATTAGAGAAGCTATAAAACTGACCTTCCTTTGAGCTAGTTGAGAATCTGGAGCATTACATTTGTTGGTTCCATTAAACTCTCAAAATGGCCAGAAAAAGAGAACTTTCATGTGAAACTCTACAGTCTATTCTTGTTCTTAGAAATGAAGAATATTCCATGCGAGAAATTGGCAAGAAACTGAAGATTTCCTACAACGGTGTCTACTACTCCCTTCAGAGGAGAGCACAAACAGGCTGTAACCAGAGTAGACAGAGAAGTGTGAGGCCGCGCTGCACAACTGAGCAACAAGACAAGGACATTAGAGTCTCTAGTGTGAGAAATCCACGCCTCACAGGTCCTCACTGGCAGCTTCATTACATAGTACCCGCAAAATGCCAGTGTCACCATCTACAGTGAAGAGGCGACTCCGGGATGCCGACCTTCAGGGCAGAGAGGCAAAGAAAAAGCCAAATCTTAGACTGGCTAATAAAATGAAAAGATTAATATGGGCAAAAGAACACAGACATTGGACAGAGGAAGATTGGAGAAAAGTGTTATGGACAGACGAATCAAAGTTTGAGGTGTTTGAATCACACAGAAAAAAAATTGTGAGACGCAGAACAGCTGAAAAGATGCTGGAAGACTGCCTGACGCCTTCTGTCAAGCATGGTGGAGGTAATGTGATGGTCTGGAGTTGCTTTGGTGCTGGTAAAGTGGGAGATTTGTACAAGGTAAAAGGGATTTTGAATAAGGAAGGCTATCACTCCATTTTGCAACGCCATGCCATACCTTGTGGACAGCGCTTGATTGGAGCCAATTTCATCCTACAATAGGACAATGACCCAAAGCCACCTCCAAATTATGCATGAACTATTTAGGGAAGAAGCCGGCAGCTGGTATCTATCTGTAATGGAGGGGCCCAGTCACCAGACCTCAACCCTATAGAGCTGTTGTGGGGGCAGCTTGACCGTATGGTACCAAACAGTGCCCATCAAACCAATCCAACTTGTGGGAGGGGGAAGCATGGGGCGAAATATCTCCAGATTATCCCCGCAAATTACCAGCTAGAATGCCAAATGTCTGCAAAGCTGGAATTGTGCAAAGGAGCATTCTGTGCCGAAAGCCAAATGTGAAGAGGAAATTATTATATCACGTAAAAATCATTATCTCTAACATCGTCACAGTCTGGACGATAATCTCTATTCATTATGCAGCTCATCTGATAAATACAAGTAGGATATTCATGGAAAAGACAAAATTGTCTGGGTGACCCCCGAACCTTTGAACTGTAGTGGTGTGTGTGTATATGTATAGTGTGTGTGTACAGTTAGGTCCAGAAATCTTTGGACAGTGACACAATTTTGGCGAGTTGGGCTCTGCATGCCACCACATTGGATTTGAAATGAAACCTCTACAACAGAATTCAAGTGCAGATTGTAACGTTTAATTTGAAGGTTTGAACAAAAATATCTGATAGAAATTGTAGGAATTGTCACATTTCTTTACAAACACTCCACATTTTAGGAGGTCAAAAGTAATTGGACAAATAAACCAAACCCAAACAAAATATTTTTATTTTCAATATTTTGTTGCGAATCCTTTGGAGGCAATCACTGCCTTAAGTCTGGAACCCATGGACATCACCAAACGCTGGGTTTCCTCCTTCTTAATGCTTTGCCAGGCCTTTACAGCCGCAGCCTTCAGGTCTTGCTTGTTTGTGGGTTTTTCCGTCTTAAGTCTGGATTTGAGCAAGTGAAATGCATGCTCAATTGGGTTAAGATCTGGTGATTGACTTGGCCATTGCAGAATGTTCCACTTTTTTGCACTCATGAACTCCTGGGTAGCTTTGGCTGTATGCTTGGGGTCATTGTCCATCTGTACTATGAAGCGCCGTCCGATCAAGTTTGCGGCATTTGGCTGAATCTGGGCTGAAAGTATATCCCGGTACACTTCAGAATTCATCCGGCTACTCTTGTCTGGTGTTATGTCATCAATAAACACAAGTGACCCAGTGCCATTGAAAGCCATGCATGCCCATGCCATCACGTTGCCTCCACCATGTTTTACAGAGGATGTGGTGTGCCTTGGATCATGTGCCGTTCCCTTTCTTCTCCAAACTTTTTTCTTCCCATCATTCCGGTACAGGTTGATCTTTGTCTCATCTGTCCAAAGAATACTTTTCCAGAACTGAGCTGGCTTCATGAGGTGTTTTTCAGCAAATGTAACTCTGGCCTGTCTATTTTTGGAATTGATGAATGGTTTGCATCTAGATGTGAACCCTTTGTATTTACTTTCATGGAGTCTTCTCTTTACTGTTGACTTAGAGACAGATACACCTACTTCACTGAGAGTGTTCTGGACTTCAGTTGATGTTGTGAACGGGTTCTTCTTCACCAAAGAAAGTATGCGGCGATCATCCACCACTGTTGTCATCCGTGGACGCCCAGGCCTTTTTGAGTTCCCAAGCTCACCAGTCAATTCCTTTTTTCTCAGAATGTACCCGACTGTTGATTTTGCTACTCCAAGCATGTCTATCTCTCTGATGGATTTTTTCTTTTTTTTCAGCCTCAGGATGTTCTGCTTCACCTCAATTGAGAGTTCCTTAGACCGCATGTTGCCTGGTCACAGCAACAGCTTCCAAATGCAAAACCACACACCTGTAATCAACCCCAGACCTTTTAACTACTTCATTGATTACAGGTTAACGAGGGAGACGCCTTCAGAGTTAATTGCAGCCCTTAGAGTCCCTTGTCCAATTACTTTTGGTCCCTTGAAAAAGAGGAGGCTATGCATTACAGAGCTATGATTCCTAAACCCTTTCTCCGATTTGGATGTGAAAATTCTCATATTGCAGCTGGGAGTGTGCACTTTCAGCCCATATTATATATATAATTGTATTTCTGAACATGTTTTTGTAAACAGCTAAAATAACAAAACTTGTGTCACTATCCAAATATTTCTGGACCTAACTGTATGTATAGTGTGTGTGTGTGTTATATAGAAAAAAATGATAGTATTGTGTCAGTATCGTCTATGTATTATTCAGTTATTGGAAATAGTCTTACACAGTCGCAGGGATTTTCAGAAGCTCCAGTGACCCTGAAGTCCCGTGATATTTTAGCAGATGTGGGATGAGGGGGATAATGTTGCTTCTTGGCGTTATTGCGTGCGCTTCTCATGTAACATTACAGGACTCGGCCCTCGTGTTCTTCAGTCCATCACTACAAGGTCTTTGTATCCGTTCTGCATTTCTTGTGTCTCTTATTTCAGAGGCTTTGTCCTAGATTTCTCTTTTGGACGGCGGATCACTTTCACTTGTTCTTTCATCATTTACCTTTTACCGGAAAGTCGTGTTTCATTCTTGTATAATGACCAAGCTAAAAACACCAAGAAATGTGCAATCTGCTTCACCCTGCACATAACTACTGTATGAAACCAAGGAAAAAAATTGTGAAAACATACCCTGCTGTAACTAAATAAAAGCATAGTGCATATAAACATAGGGTACTTAGTAAACACTGTTTTTGATCAAAAAAAGCATAAAGCTATCCCACCAAACGTCAAGGTGTACCCAGTTGGGATAGTACCTACACTCTCTAATATTAAAACCTTACCATGGGTCTAAAATAGGCCTCAATGTGGCTAAGGGCTGAGAGCGACCGGGTCCCAACAGGACACACACAGTCAGGGGGATTCACAGAATGAAATGTCCAGCTCGCTGAGAAGGGGGCCACTCCCTGTTTGTACTGAATACAAAAAAACTACATAAAAACAAAAAAGTGAGCCGGAGTATGAGATGGTATACATGGAACTTGTGAGACCATGTTCACACTGGCCATGAGACTAAGAGAAACCAAGGAAAAAAATTGTGAAAACATACCCTGCTGTAACTAAATAAAAGCATAGTGCATATAAACATAGGGTACTTAGTAAACACTGTTTTTGATCAAAAAAAGCATAAAGCTATCCCACCAAACGTCAAGGTGTACCCAGTTGGGATAGCACCTACACTCTCTAATATTAAAACCTTACCATGGGTCTAAAATAGGCCTCAATGTGGCTAAGGGCTGAGAGCGACCGGGTCCCAACAGGACACACACAGTCAGGGGGATTCACAGAATGAAATGTCCAGCTCGCTGAGAAGGGGGCCACTCCCTGTTTGTACTGAATACAAAAAAACTACATAAAAACAAAAAAGTGAGCCGGAGTATGAGATGGTATACATGGAACTTGTGAGACCATGTTCACACTGGCCATGAGACTAAGAGAAACCAAGGAAAAAAATTGTGAAAACATACCCTGCTGTAACTAAATAAAAGCATAGTGCATATAAACATAGGGTACTTAGTAAACACTGTTTTTGATCAAAAAAAGCATAAAGCTATCCCACCAAACGTCAAGGTGTACCCAGTTGGGATAGCACCTACACTCTCTAATATTAAAACCTTACCTTGGGACCCGGTCGCTCTCAGCCCTTAGCCACATTGAGGCCTATTTTAGACCCATGGTAAGGTTTTAATATTAGAGAGTGTAGGTACTATCCCAACTGGGTACACCTTGACGTTTGGTGGGATAGCTTTATGCTTTTTTTTGATCAAAAACAGTGTTTACTAAGTACCCTATGTTTATATGCACTATGCTTTTATTTAGTTACAGCAGGGTATGTTTTCACAATTTTTTTCCTTGGTTTCTCTTAGTCTCATGGCCAGTGTGAACATGGTCTCACAAGTTCCATGTATACCATCTCATACTCCGGCTCACTTTTTTGTTTTTGTTTTTACATAACTACTGTATGCATGCTCCCACATGACAGGTGTGTAACTACTATAGTACTGCCCCTATGTACAAGAATATAACTACTATAATACTGCCCCCTATGTACAAGAATATAACTACTATAATACTGCCCCCTATGTACAGGAATATAACTACTATAATACTGCCCCCTATGTACAAGAATATAACTACTATAATACTGCCCCCTATGTACAGGAATATAACTACTGTATGCATGCTCCCACATGACAGGTGTGTAACTACTATAATACTGCCCCTATGTACAAGAATATAACTACTATAATACTGCCCCTATGTACAAGAATATAACTACTATAATACTGCTCCTATGTACAAGAATATAACTACTATAATACTGCCCCCTATGTACAGGAATATAACTACTGTATGCATGCTCCCACATGACAGGTGTGTAACTACTATAATACTGCTCCTATGTACAAGAATATAACTACTATAATACTGCCCCCATGTACAAGAATATAACTACTATAATACTGCCCCTATGTACAAGAATATAACTACTATAATACTGCCCCTATGTACAAGAATATAACTACTATAATACTGCCCCTATGTACAAGAATATAACTACTATAATACTGCCCCCTATCTACAAGAATATAACTACTATAATACTGCTCCTATGTACAAGAATATAACGACTATAATACTGCTCCTATATACAAGAATATAACTACTATAATACGGCCTCCTATATACAAGCATATAACTACTATAATACTGCTCCTATGTACATACATACATACAGTGCCTACAAGTAGTATTCAACCCCCTGCAGATTTAGCAGGTTTGATAAGATGCAAATAAGTTAGAGCCTGCAAACTTCAAACAAGAGCAGGATTTATTAACAGATGCATAAATCTTACAAACCAACAAGTTATGTTGCTCAGTTAAATTTTAATACATTTTCAACATAAAAGTGTGGGTCAATTATTATTCAACCCCTAGGTTTAATATTTTGTGGAATAACCCTTGTTTGCAATTACAGCTAATAATCGTCTTTTATAAGCCCTGATCAGGCCGGCACAGGTCTCTGGCGTTATCTTGGCCCACTCCTCCATGCAGATCTTCTCCAAGTTATCTAGGTTCTTTGGGTGTCTCATGTGGACTTTAATCTTGAGCTCCTTCCACAAGTTTTCAATTGGGTTAAGGTCAGGAGACTGACTAGGCCACTGCAACACCTTGATTTTTCCCCTCTTGAACCAGGCCTTGGTTTTCTTGGCTGTGTGCTTTGGGTCGTTGTCTTGTTGGAAGATGAAATGACGACCCATCTTAAGATCCTTGATGGAGGAGCGGAGGTTCTTGGCCAAAATCTCCAGGTAGGCTGTGCTATCCATCTTCCCATGGATGCGGACCAGATGGCCAGGCCCCTTGGCTGAGAAACAGCCCCACAGCATGATGCTGCCACCACCATGCTTGACTGTAGGGATGGTATTCTTAGGGTCGTATGCAGTGTCATCCAGTCTCCAAACGTCACGTGTGTGGTTGGCACCAAAGATCTCGATCTTGGTCTCATCAGACCAGAGAACCTTGAACCAGTCTGTCTCAGAGTCCTCCAAGTGATCATGAGCAAACTGTAGACGAGCCTTGACATGACGCTTTGAAAGTAAAGGTACCTTACGGGCTCGTCTGGAACGGAGACCATTGCGGTAGAGTACGTTACTTATGGTATTGACTGAAACCAATGTCCCCACTGCCATGAGATCTTCCTGAAGCTCCTTCCTTCTTGTCCTTGGGTTAGCCTTGACTCTTCGGACAAGCCTGGCCTCGGCACGGGTGGAAACTTTCAAAGGCTGTCCAGGCCGTGGAAGGCTAACAGTAGTTCCATAAGCCTTCCACTTCCGGATGATGCTCCCAACAGTGGAGACAGGTAGGCCCAACTCCTTGGAAAGGGTTTTGTACCCCTTGCCAGCCTTGTGACCCTCCACGATCTTGTCTCTGATGGCCTTGGAATGCTCCTTTGTCTTTCCCATGTTGACCAAGTATGAGTGCTGTTCACAAGTTTGGGGAGGGTCTTAATTAGTCAGAAAAGGCTGGAAAAAGAGATAATTAATCCAAACATGTGAAGCTCATTGTTCTTTGTGCCTGAAATACTTCTTAATACTTTAGGGGAACCAAACAGAATTCTGGTGGTTTGAGGGGTTGAATAATAAATGACCCTCTGAATAAACTTTTCACAATTTAAAAAAAGAAATAACATTCTTTCTTGCTGCATTTCACACTTCCAGGCTGATCTACAGTCCAAATGTCACAATGCCAAGTTATTCCGAATGTGTAAACCTGCTAAATCTGCAGGGGGTTGAATACTACTTGTAGGCACTGTAACTACTATAATACTGCCCCCTATGTACAAGAATATAACTACTATAATACTGCCCCCTATGTACAAGAATATAACTACTATAATACTGCCCCTATGTACAAGAATATAAGTACTATAATACTGCCCCTATGTACAAGAATATAACTACTATAATACTGCCCCTATGTACAAGAATATAACTACTATAATACTGCTCCTATATACAAGAATATAACTACTATAATACTGCCCCTATGTATAAGAATATAACTACTATAATACTGCTCCTATGTACAAGAATATAACTGCTATAATACTGCCCCTATGTACAAGAATATAACTACTATAATACTGCTCCTATATACAAGAATATAACTACTATAATACTGCCCTCTATGTACAAGAATATAACTACTATAATACTGCCTCTATGTACAAGAATATATCTACTATAATACTGCTCCTAATATAATCCCGCTGCTGTATTGGGATGTAGCGGCCGCTCACGTGCTGTGAATGTGACTATATTTGTCCTCTGTCATCACTCGATGCTGTGATTCTCGGCTGCTCTGTGCAGATCTCTGCAGTCCTGACTTTGCACATTGGGGTAATTAGTTGCCGCTCGTCTCCTTCTGCTGATTTTCCCTTTGCTGGAATTAGTGATTCTGTATTGACTTTTGATTAGCAGGATCTTTCCTCTGCATTTAGCAGCTGCTGAGATTTCGGGGTTATAGAGCCCCCCACACTGGGCGCGGCCACAGTCATTACCACTGCAAGGGAAGTATCCGCCACATTAAAGGGTCGCCCCATCCCCGAGTGCTTCACGTTCATCTTTAAATGATTACATTATTTTTGTTATTTCCTCTGCTGACGTCTGCTCACACCCGGGATCTTCGTTTCTCTTCTGTTAGTTGCCGCTGCCCAATATTATTGTAATCCATTTCTAATAGACGCTGAGTTACATGAAGTGTCTTTGTGTGCGGGAAGTGTGCGCGTGTCTCTGCGCGGGAAGTGTGCGCGTGTCTCTGCGCGGGAAGTGTGCGCGTGTCTCTGCGCGGGAAGTGTGCGCGTGTCTCTGCGCGGGAAGTGTGCGCGTGTCTCTGCGCGGGAAGTGTGCGCGTGTCTCTGCGCGGGAAGTGTGCGCGTGTCTCTGCGTGCGGGAAGTGTGCGCGTGTCTCTGCGTGCGGGAAGTGTGCGCGTGTCTCTGCGTACGGGAAGTGTGCGCGTGTCTCTGCGTACGGGAAGTGTGCGCGTGTCTCTGCGTACGGGACGTTGGGGGAGGGTCTCTGCGTATGGGACGTTGGGGGAGGGTCTCTGCGTGCGGAAAGTTGGGGGTGGGTGTTTGCGTATGGGACGTTGGTGCTGGTTTTTGTGGCAAATGGGGCTGGGTTGTTGTCTCTTTGCTTTTGCTCTATTCTTTTAGTCCACATACAGAAATAAAAGAAAAGCTGTTGGATAATCAGAAACGCAGTGCATTTTGGGAAATGTTGGTGAGGGGAGTTCCTGCACTTATAGTGCTGATAGAGTGCAACTTCCCATGAAAAGGCTGCCGCGCTCACCGGCCGGGGCCAGCACGCACGTATTTTCTTCCAGTAATAGCTCATTGTTACCAGGCTCAGGTGTCTGGTGTTTGGGGGGAGACCGTCCGTGCCCTTGGACAGATGCTGTTAAGAATGGGATACAAGTGATCCCTCGATCTGACTGTTGTTCCGAATTAAAATGTCGTTTGTGCACAACGAAAAAGAATAATAATTGAATCAATTATAATTCTTCCTCTCACGACCAAGGCTGAAATCTTTATTCTTGGACAATTAGACCACGAAGTAAAAGGGGTGTAAACAAAAGTTTTAGTCCAATCAAGTATCGTAGGGCAGGGCTTCATGACGTAGAGAGATCTGCACATCCTCCTTGGATTGGTCAGTCCAGACTCCAGGAATTTCTTTTGTCCATCTGTCTTGGGTGTAGGACAGGAAATAGCAGCCATCTTCAAGAGATATATATATATATATATATATATATATATATATATATATATATATATATATATATATATATATATATATATATATATATATATATATATATATATATATATATATATATATATATATATATATATATATATATATATATATATATATATATATATATATATATATATAATATATAGTGAGACTGTGACCGGGGTTATCTATGACGGCCGGTATGTCTCGCCCCGGCTGTGCTCCCTCCATGATAGAAAGTAAATCCACTCCAGGGTTAATGCTGTTTCCCTACAGGCTGAAGGAAGGGTTAAATGGAAACAGGAACGAGAGCAGGTGTGCCGGGTGTGAGGGAGTGAACAGAACTTCCTGAGCTCTCTGCTGGAGAGGCACATGTATACTGTTGTGGACTTTTGTTTTGGGCATTAAACCGTGTGCTGTGAACCTTAATGCCTGGATCCCGTGTCTTCTGCTGCGCAGCCGACCGTGCTACCTCACATATGGTGGAGAATCGGCGGGCATGACAGCCGGTGAGGTGTAGCATCCATCCCTGGTGACCCAGCAGCACATGTCCTGGATTCGAGCGGCTATACTACAGCCCAAACCCGGCGACGCCATGGAGGACATACTAAGACAGCAGCAACAGACTAATGCACAGCTACAAGAGGCTAATGCACAGCAACAACAGGCTAATGCACAGCAGCAACAGACCAATGCACACCTGCTCCGGGCGTTGGAATGTCCGCAGCAATCCTTACAAGCGCAGGAAAAAAGGCACCAAGAACAGATGGTTCTCCTGGCCAAGTCGATCCGTGCCGGACTGGCAGCAACAACCCAGGGACCGGGTGACGACGGCAGCGTCCGGAAAGCGGTGAGACAAGCGTTGCAAAAGATGACCCCGGGGGATGATGTGGAAGCGTTCCTGGCGGTGTTTGAGCGGGTGGCCGAGCGGGAAAAGCTGCCGACCCCCCAGTGGGCTGAGGTATTGTCGCCCTATCTGACGGGGGAACCCCAAAAAGCGTACCTGGACCTCTGTACCGAGGACGCCATTGACTATGTGACCCTGAAAGCCGAAATACTGGCTCGGTTGGGGGTGAATACCTATGTACGGGCTCAGCGGGTAAATCAGTGGTTCTATGAGGAAGCCAAACCCGTACGCTCCCAGGCCTATGACTTGTTGCATCTTGTAAAAAAAGTGGTTGCAGCCTGACACTCTGAGCCCGGCGCAAATGGTGGAAAGGGTAGTAGTGGATCGTTTTGTGCGCACTTTACCAGTCACCGTTCAACGGTGGGTAGGACAGGGTGACCCGAGTACCCTGGACCAATTAGTGTCCCTGGTAGAGCGGCATGTGGCTACGCAGGACTTGATACGGGACACTGAGACTTTGCGTGCCGCTCGTCGGTCCGGCCCCTCCAAGCCTAGGGCCAAGGACCCACCGCTGACAACGGTGCAGGAGTCCCCTACCGTCCCGTCTGAGGCCGCGCCCACCATTCCTGAGGTCCGGAAGGTTCCGTACCCTAAACGACAACCCGTCAAGGGGGTTTCCGTCCCCATTAGATGTTGGCGGTGCCAGCGGGTGGGACATATGGAAGCCCAGTGTCCACTCACCACGGAGCCCATGGATTGTGGGGTTACCCGGCGGGGTTCAATGTATGCTCAGGTGGTGTGTACCGCTGACCTGGTCTCCCCAGAGACTGAGCCCCATTTGTGCCAAATACAGGTTAATGGATGTCCGGTTACAGGATTGTTGGATTCCGGAAGCTTAGTGACCCTTGTGCGATCAACCCTAAGGGCTAAAGTAAAGGCCACAGGACGTACCGTGGGGGTGGTTTGCATACATGGGGACCGCCGAGACTATCCCACGGGGATTGTCACCATCACAGCACCAGGTGCAACATGAGGTGGGACTTCTTAACACTCTTCCCTATGACGTGATCCTAGGAAGGGATCTGCCCTATTTTTGGACTTTATGGAAGGGACCCCCTAAGTCTCCTCAGATATTGGTCAGTCCGGGACCTGAGCCCTACAATACTGAATCCGGGACACCTGCCGTAGGGATCCCCATGATAGGGACAGAATGTGAACCCGATAGGTCGCCCCTAGAGGTATTGGCAGGAGAGGCTGAGACGGTCGAACCCATCCCGGAGTTGGAGGCGTCCCCGGATACGTTTGGGACAGCCCAACTCCAGGACCCTACATTAATACATGCCCGGAGTCGGGTGACAGTAATTGACGGGGTGGCACAGCTGCCCGGTGCCCAGGTAAGGTACCCCCATTTCGCTCTTAAGCAGGATTTACTCTACCGGGTAGATGAAATACGGGGCGTGGGGGTAGAGCAGTTGGTAGTGCCCCAGCCGCATCGCCGGCGGGTCCTCGACTTGGCTCATAAACACCTGATGAGTGGCCACCTAGGGGTCAAGAAAACGCAGGAGCGAATATTGCAAAGGTTCTATTGGCCCGGGGTCTTTGGGGAGGTAAAACGGTTCTGCGAAACCTGCCCGGAGTGTCAGCTTACCGCACCCCTGACCCATTTTCGCAGTCCGTTGGTACCGTTACCCATTATAGAAGTCCCTTTTGAACGGATAGGGATGGATCTGGTGGCCCTCGTAAAGTCCGCTCGAGGGCACCAACACATCCTAGTGATCGTTGACTATGCCACCCGGTATCCCGAGGCGATACCTCTCAGACATACTGCAGCAAAGCTTATAGCTCGGGAGTTGTTTGCTGTGTTCTGCCGGGTGGGGTTGCCCAAGGAGATCCTTACGGATCAGGGGACCCCATTCATGTCTAAAGTGACCAAAGAGCTATGCCGGCTACTCCAGATCAAGCAGTTGCGTACGTCTGTGTATCATCCTCAAACGGACGGTTTAGTCGAGCGTTTCAATAAAACCCTGAAAACCATGCTCAAAAGGGTGATTTCCAAAGACGGGAAAGACTGGGATATGATGCTTCCCTATTTGATGTTTGCCATCCGAGAGGTGCCACAGGCATCCACGGGGTTTTCGCCTTTTGAATTGTTATACGGGCGACATCCCCGGGGATTGTTGGACCTGGCAAAGGAAACATGGGAGCAAGAGCCCACCCCCCATAAAAGTGTGATTGAACACATTTTGGGTATGCAGAACCGCATAAGCGCGGTCATGCCAATTGTGAAGGAGCATTTACAGGAGGCTCAGGCCGCGCAAAGCGGCCGCTACAATAGACAAGCCACCGTGCGGACCTTTAAACCCGGGGATCGGGTGTTGGTATTAATCCCCACGGCGGAGAGTAAATTCCTGGCTCAGTGGCAAGGCCCCTACGAGATAAAGGAAAGAGTCGGGGTGGTTAACTATAAAGTATTGCAGCCCGGTAGGCGGAAACCTGAACAAATATACCATGTCAACCTATTAAAACCCTGGCAGGAACGAGAAAGCCTGATGGTTGTTTTTTTCCCCATCTCCCTCCTCTTCGGGTCGTTCACATCCGGCTCCAGCGACCTCCGGAGAGGACGAACCGGAAGTAAGGATTGGAGAAGCCCTCACCAAGCAACAGAGGCGAGAGGCCAGACGGTTGGTTCAGCAGAACCCCGATGTCTTCTCCGAGCTGCCCGGTAGGACCAGTCTGATACGACATGATATTGTCACCGAGCCCCACCTGAAGGTACGCCTGAAGTCATACCGGGTACCGGAGGCTCGACGACAAGCCATATCAGAGGAAGTGAAGACAATGTTACGCCTGGGGGTCATCGAAAAATCCCGGAGTGAATGGGCTAGTCCGATTGTCCTAATACCAAAACCCGATGGCTCCTTAAGGTTCTGCAATGACTTTAGGAGATTGAACGAAATATCCAAGTTTGATCTCTACCCCATGCCCAGGGTGGATGAGCTGATTTGATTGATAGGCTGGGACAGGCGCGATATTTTACCACGCTCGACCTGACCAAGGGGTACTGGCAGGTGCCACTGACGGAGTCCGCCAAGGAGAAAACCGCTTTTGTTACGCCGGAGGGTCTCTTCCACTATGTTGTCTTGCCTTTTGGATTACATGGCGCTCCGGCCACGTTCCAGAGGTTTATGGACTTAGTGCTGGAACCCCACCAGGCGTATGCATCAGCGTACCTGGATGACATCATTATTTACAGCTCCGATTGGCAGACCCACTTGGAACAGGTACAAGCGGTGGTGGACGCGCTTCGAACAGGCCGGTATGTCTCGCCCCGGCTGTGCTCCCTCCATGATAGAAAGTAAATCCACTCCAGGGTTAATGCTGTTTCCCTACAGGTTGAAGGAAGGGTTAAATGGAAACAGGAACGAGAGCAGGTGTGCCGGGTATGGGGAAGTGAACAGAACTCCGAGTTCTCTGCTGGAGAGGCACATGTATACTGTTGTGGACTTTTGTTTTGGACATTAAACCGTGTGCTGTGAACCTTAATGCCTGGATCCCGTGTCTTCTGCTGCGCAGCCGACCGTACTAGCTCACAATATATCATATATATCTCCTAATATATACTGAGTCTAAGGAAAATACACTGAATATGCAATATACTTATATAAACGTATTAGTTAAAGAATAAAAGAGAACAAAGACATGCATAGATATGTGTGTTAGTTTACATCTTACTAAACTATATACCTGAGTCTATGAAATGGCTGAACTAAGTATTTTTGTATACTCAGTTCTCATCCCCAACAATGCTATAACCTGTGGCGGGGGATGGGGCGGCAGGAACGGGCTTTCCGTCCTCCAGTTGTTTTTATACTTTCAAAAAGTTAGGTGATAATGAAAACCAGGATCAGGGCGAGAGCGAGTGCGCGAGCAAGAAACGGATCCGTCGCCTCATTCCGTCATTTGCCGGATGACATTGGATCCGGCTCCCATAGACTTCCATTGTAACAAAACATGGACTGCGCTGGATCCGTCGCCTTCCGGTTTTTCGTCGGTCACAAAAAACACCGCTTTGGACGTTCTTTCCGGCGGCCGCACAGACAAATTTCACCGGATCCGGTGCACGCTGGATGAAACTCGAGGCCACGCGGCACAATCCGGCGCTAATACAAGTCTGTGAGGAAAAATAACGATCCGGCGCCGGATTGTGCCAGATGGAAAAAAAACTGATGTGTGTAAGAGGCCTCAGCTTTTGCTGGCGATGTGACGTGGAGCTGTCCAGTCCTGATACATTGTTACAGATTGTTCCATTGTTCTCCCCTTGTATAATGCAGGATCTCGTGCGGCGCTGACGTCCTTTCTCTTCCTCTATTTGTTCTGCCGCCAATAAATGATTTTGAATGTGATCAGAAGTGACGGCCACATCTGCGAGCTCTCACCGGGAAGTGCTGCGCGGAGACTTCGAGCGCCGGGTGTTATAATTATATGGCATGACGGAAGGAAGACTGTAATTGGGAGCGTTTTCTCCGGAGCCGCCGCTGTTTGGCTGCATGTGCCCTTATTAGCAAGTCATTGGGCTGCGGGGACTCTGCATCTGTGCGGGGATTGTGCGGGGACTCTGCATCTGTGCGGGGATTGTGCGGGGACTCTGCATCTGTGCGGGGATTGTGCGGGGACTCTGCATCTGTGCGGGGACTCTGCATCTGTGCGGGGATTGTGGAGGGACTCTGCATCTGTGCGGGGACTCTGCATCTGTGCGGGGACTCTGCATCTGTGCGGGGATTCTGCATCTGTGCGGGGACTCTGCATCTGTGCGGGGATCGTGCGGGGACTCTGCATCTGTGCGGGGATCGTGCGGGGACTCTGCATCTGTGCGGGGATCGTACGGGGACTCTGCATCTGTGCGGCGACTCTGCATCTGTGCGGGGATTGTGGGGAGACTCTGCATCTGTGCGGGGATTGTGGGGAGACTCTGCATCTGTGCGGGGATTGTGGGGAGACTCTGCATCTGTGCGGGGATTGTGGGGAGACTCTGCATCTGTGTGGGGATTGTGGGGAGACTCTGCATCTGTGCGGGGATCGTGCGGGGACTCTGCATCTGTGCGGCGACTCTGCATCTGTGCGGGGATTGTGGGGGGACTCTGCATCTGTGCGGGGATTGTGGGGGGACTCTGCATCTGTGCGGGGATTGTGGGGGGACTCTGCATCTGTGCGGGGATTGTGCGGGGACTCTGCATCTGTGCGGGGACTCTGCATCTGTGCGGGGACTCTGCATCTGTGCGGGGACTCTGCATCTGTGCGGGGACTCTGCATCTGTGCGGGGACTCTGCATCTGTGCGGGGACTCTGCATCTGTGCGGGGACTCTGCATCTGTGCGGGGACTCTGCATCTGTGCGGGGACTCTGCATCTGTGCGGGGACTCTGCATCTGTGCGGGGACTCTGCATCTGTGCGGGGACTCTGCATCTGTGCGGGGACTCTGCATCTGTGCGGGGACTCTGCATCTGTGCGGGGACTCTGCATCTGTGCGGGGACTCTGCATCTGTGCGGGGACTCTGCATCTGTGCGGGGACTCTGCATCTGTGCGGGGACTCTGCATCTGTGCGGGGACTCTGCATCTGTGCGGGGACTCTGCATCTGTGCGGGGACTCTGCATCTGTGCGGGGACTCTGCATCTGTGCGGGGACTCTGCATCTGTGCGGGGACTCTGCATCTGTGCGGGGACTCTGCATCTGTGCGGGGACTCTGCATCTGTGCGGGGACTCTGCATCTGTGCGGGGACTCTGCATCTGTGCGGGGACTCTGCATCTGTGCGGGGACTCTGCATCTGTGCGGGGACTCTGCATCTGTGCGGGGACTCTGCATCTGTGCGGGGATTGTGGGGGGACTCTGCATCTGTGCGGGGATTGTGGGGGGACTCTGCATCTGTGCGGGGATTGTGGGGGGACTCTGCATCTGTGCGGGGATTGTGGGGGGACTCTGCATCTGTGCGGGGATTGTGGGGGGACTCTGCATCTGTGCGGGGATTGTGGGGGGACTCTGCATCTGTGCGGGGATTGTGGGGGGACTCTGCATCTGTGCGGGGATTGTGGGGGGACTCTGCATCTGTGCGGGGATTGTGGGGGGACTCTGCATCTGTGCGGGGATTGTGGGGGGACTCTGCATCTGTGCGGGGATTGTGGGGGGACTCTGCATCTGTGCGGGGATTGTGGGGGGACTCTGCATCTGTGCGGGGATTGTGGGGGGACTCTGCATCTGTGCGGGGATTGTGGGGGGACTCTGCATCTGTGCGGGGATCGTGGGGGGACTCTGCATCTGTGCGGTGATCGTGCGGGGACTCTGCATCTGTGCGGGGACTCTGCATCTGTGCGGGGACTCTGCATGTGTGCGGGGATTGTGCGAGGACTCTGCATCTGTGCGGGGATCGTGCGGGGAGCGGTGACACTTCCTCTTCTGTACGCTCGCGCTCATCACACGGTCTTCAAGATAATGGCGGAATATTCCAAATATGCAGTAAATCCGCGGAGATTATTACCCGCTGACGGGAGATGTGCGGAGCATCCTGACACTTTGGCAGCCAGGATATATTTGTAGACGCTTAGTTTATTCATGTTGGATTTTCACTTTTGGTGGGAAGCCGGCGTCCAGTTTAGCGGAGGGCGGCGGCGGCGGGGGAATTCCTCATCTTAAACCACTTATGTTAAATCAGGCACAACCTGCAAAACCTCCGCACTATTCCCAGCAGCTGCAGTCACCTGCAAATCATGCTGCATCAGGGGTTTTGGATCCATGGTGATCTGCAGTGAATCCCTCCCTTTTATAAATTGGCTTTCAGATGAAATTTCAGGATGATCCTCCAATGACCTCTGACCTGTTCGGGTGACCTTAATGTGACCTTCTCTAGTCTTTTGGATGCCAACTGTTCAATGTTTCAGGACTTTTTGCACAACTTGATAGAGAACAGCAAGGAGCTTTCGGAGGTCTATTAGAAATGGCATTACACAGTCATCATCACGCTGATCACATTCTGCCATCATGAGACCATGACGACACCTAACAATTGATCAGCAGCACCGCGCCATTGCGAGGCTTCAAGCAGGAGGTTCTCAGACAGAAGTGGCCACTGAGCTTAGAGTGTCACCAGCAGGTTGTACAGAGATACGGAGAGACTGGAAGAGTCACAGGCAGAGAAGTGGATGTCTTCTGGCCACATCCCACACTGATGACCGCTTCAATGCCCTGCAGAGCCAGATGATGAATGGCACACAACTCCAGGCACATCTAAGGGAGAAAGAGACACCCAAGTGTCAGGTCAGACCATTCGAAAGCATTCACATCAGCGTAGTCTGCGTGCTAGATGACCTGCAAGGTGCCTGATCACACCACCAGGCACAGGCGTCATCTACGCTGGACGAGGGACCAGTGGCCTCAGTGATGGTCACTGATGAAAGTCGATTCACACTGAGGATAAATGATGGCCGCCAACGATGGAGATGTCAAGAAGAGCGCTGTGCATCGGCCACTGGTCTCACCAGACGAGGCTTTGGTGGTGGTGGTGGTGTTAGTGAGGCCAGGGTGTCTAGTCATTACAGAACGGCCCTACACTGTGTGAATGGTCGAGTGACCACCCCTACTACTGGAGTAACAAATGGTTTCGAATGGTCTGACGTGACTGTTGGTGTCTCTCCCCTCCCTTAAATGTGCCTGGAATTATGTGGCTTTCATCATCCAGTTTTGAGGGGCATTGTTCATAATGATGAGGTCATCAGTGTGGGATGTGGCCAAAGGACGTCCACTTCTCTGCCTGTGACTCCTCCAGTCTCTCTGTGTCTCTGTACAACCTGCTGGTGACACTCCAAGCTCAATGGCTCCTTCCGTCTGAGAACCTCCTGCTTGAAGCCTCACAATGGCACGGTGCTGCTGATCTATTGTTAGGTGTCGTCTGGGGCTCATAATGCGAAATGTGAACAGCAGATGATGAGGAGAATGGTTTAATACCAATTGTAATAGACCCCCTAATTGTATTGGGCGATTCATGGGTCAAACCTCTGGTGTGAATTTTGCCATTAAGCTCCTTGTTAGAGAGCAGCAGGTTGTGCAAAGTCCTGAAACATTGAACGGTTGGAGATGAGCATCCAAAACATTAGAGAAGGTCACCCAATAAGGTCAGAGAGCATTCTGGAAATATCACTGGAAAGCCAAATATCCTTTGCGTCGTTTTCTCTTTGCGTCATGTTTTCCCCGTCTGCCCCTTTTTGCACAGCAGTGAGTGCACTTTCCACAGCTCCTGGGGTTTCTGTGACAGTGTTTCAGTGCGTCTTTGGGGTGAGCGGAGTGTTTTTGGAAGGAATATTGTGCTAAGAAGCCTGTGCAGCACATACACGTGTAATCCAAGTGAGCATTCATAAAGCGGCTTTATCCCTTGTCCATGTCCTCAGTGTCTCTGCCAGCCTCCTTGTATCCGGCAGCCGGAGCCCGCAGGGAACTGTGCGGTCTGGGCTCCGTCCCAAGCAGAGGATCAGGGCTGGTGGGAAGGTCTCGTGCCCGGGCTACTGTGTGTGCAGGGCATGCTGGGGATTATAGTGTCACAGACCTCATCCCTACAGGATCATAACCTATTGCTTCTTCTGCGCCCCACATGTATGGCCGCAGGGCACAGAGGGGTCGCCCATTCCTGTGCATCGCCCCTGCCCTGTAACAGCTTGGACGTTTATTTACACTGATACAATGTTGCAAAATAGATTCTAGAGGATTCTCTGTGATGATACAATGTAACAAACCATCCGCCATACGAGCAGCGCTAATTCAGGAGGGATCTCCCTAAGGCTAGGTTCACATTTCCGTTGTTTTAAATCCGTCAGGTCCATCAGCGACGAATCAGTCGTTTTTTAACGCAATGGATGTGTTTTTCACAGGATTCCGTTCACAGGAATCCTGTGAAAAAACTGATCCGTCGCGTCCGTTACATCCGCTGTGCGTCCGTTTTTTGACGGATCAGTCATGATCCGTTTGTGTTTGGGACAGCCCAGAGGGAGTGCCAGACATGCTGGGCATGCTCAGTAGAGCATGATGGAATCCAGCACTGGATTCTGTCGTAAGACGGATTACGGCGGAATCCTGCACCATAGACCTCCATTACAAGCGTGACCGATTCCTGTGCGGTGCGTTAATTTTGACGGCCTGAAAAACATTACATTCTGCGTTTTTGTTTCCACCCCGCGGTCAGTCCAAAAACGACTGATTGCGGCGCAGCGGTTGCAACGCAAGGTCATCAGTCGCAATCCACCACTAATACAAGTCTATGGGGCACAACTGAATCCGCTAAACGGATTCCATTGTTTACCAGAGCCGCGGATTGTGACTGATACAATTTAACGGAAATGTGAACCTAGCCTAAGGCTGCTTTCACACATCAGGTTTTTTTCTGCAGCCAGATGCGTTTTTTCCGCATAGACTTGCATTAGCGCCGGATTGTGCCACATGGCCTTGCGTTGCGTCCGTTTTTTGCCGGATGTGGCATATTTAGCCGATGCGGCGGCCAGAGGGAACGTTGCATGCAACATTTTTTGTCTGCGGCGAAAAACCGCATCGCGACGGATCCAACACAATTTCCAATGCAAGCCTATGTATGCCGGATGCGGCGTCCTGCAGCAAACACCGCATCCGGGCGCCAGATGCGGTTTATTGCACTGCGCACGCTCAATATCAAGCCGCATCTGTCAAAAAAACGGACAGGCCGCATGGAAAAACGTATGCAACGGATCCGTTTTTTTCGCCGCATCCGTTGCATAGGTTTTTGAGCCAGATTGTGCCTTCCGAGGCTCCTGCAGCTTCCTGAGATACATGGTCTCATTAATTTACCATTTTCAAGGTTATTCATCCAAAAGGTGCAAATCCTTCCCCATCTTGTCCTCTGCCAGGGCTTATCAGGTGTCAGTGTCTGGGTATAAGCAATTGTTTCTATTCACTGACTGCAAGCGAAGGCATTACCGTCCATATATACACCCTTGAGTTCCCATGAAAGATGCCACGTGCGGAGAATGTGGTAAAGAGCTGGGATTCTGTGATTTCTGGGATTACGCTCCCTTTATCAACAGTTATCTGTACAAGAACCTACAAGATGTCAGCACAAGATAAATCTTACACCCGCAGCCCCCAAGACGTGACCGCACTTAATAAGCCCCAAAAGGATTTCCTGATGCATCGGTCTGACTCCTAATTTAGACACGTGGCAACGCTGCTAACGGAGCACCAACTGGCGGTATTATTCATTATACGGAAGAAACATGCAAAGGCAAGAGAGGAAGATGCGGTCTACCACCATCAGTAATGAATCCTTAATCCCCCACAGTCCTAGCCATTATTAGGAGTTATTAGGTGAGGTATATTAATGCTTCAAAAAAAGTACTATAATACTGCCCCCCATAGACAAGAATATAACTACTATAATACTACCCCTATGTACAAGAATATAACTACTATAATACTGCCCCCTATATACAAGAATATAACTACTATAATACTGCTCCTATGTACAAGAATATAACTACTATAATACTACCCCCTATGTACAAGAATATAACTACTATAATACTGCCTCCTATGTACAAGAATATAACTACTATAATACTGCCCCTATATACAAGAATATAACTACTATAATACTACCCCTATGTACAAGAATATAACTACTATAATACTGCTCCTATGTACAAGAATATAACTACTATAATACTGCCCCCTATGTACAAGAATATAACTACTATAATACTGCCCCCTATGTACAAGAATATAACTACTATAATACTACCCCTATGTACAAGAATATAACTACTATAATACTGCCCCCTATATACAAGAATATAACTACTATAATACTGCTCCTATGTACAAGAATATAACTACTATAATACTACCCCCTATGTACAAGAATATAACTACTATAATACTGCCTCCTATGTACAAGAATATAACTACTATAATACTGCCCCTATATACAAGAATATAACTACTATAATACTACCCCTATGTACAAGAATATAACTACTATAATACTGCTCCCTATGTACAAGAATATAACTACTATAATACTGCCTCCTATGTACAAGAATATAACTACTATAATACTGCTCCCTATGTACAAGAATATAACTACTATAATACTGCCCCTATGTACAAGAATATAACTACTATAATACTGCCCCCAATGTACAAGAATATAACTACTATAATACTACCCCTATGTACAAGAATATAACTACTATAATACTGTCCCTATGTACAAGAATATAACTACTATAATACTGCCCCTATGTACAAGAATATAACTACTATAATACTGCCCCCTATAGACAAGAATATAACTACTATAATACTGCCCCTATGTACAAGAATATAACTACTATAATACTGCTCCCTATGTACAAGAATATAACTACTATAATACTGCCTCCTATGTACAAGAATATAACTACTATAATACTGCTCCCTATGTACAAGAATATAACTACTATAATACTGCCCCTATGTACAAGAATATAACTACTATAATACTGCCCCCAATGTACAAGAATATAACTACTATAATACTACCCCTATGTACAAGAATATAACTACTATAATACTGTCCCTATGTACAAGAATATAACTACTATAATACTGCCCCTATGTACAAGAATATAACTACTATAATACTGCCCCCTATAGACAAGAATATAACTACTATAATACTGCCCCTATGTACAAGAATATAACTACTATAATACTGCCCCCTATAGACAAGAATATAACTACTATAATACTGCCCCTATGTACAAGCATATAACTACTATAATACTGCTCCCTATGTACAAGAATATAACTACTATAATACTGCCTCCTATGTACAAGAATATAACTACTATAATACTGCTCCCTATGTACAAGAATATAACTACTATAATACTGCCCCTATGTACAAGAATATAACTACTATAATACTGCCCCCAATGTACAAGAATATAACTACTATAATACTACCCCTATGTACAAGAATATAACTACTATAATACTGTCCCTATGTACAAGAATATAACTACTATAATACTGCCCCTATGTACAAGAATATAACTACTATAATACTGCCCCCTATAGACAAGAATATAACTACTATAATACTGCCCCTATGTACAAGAATATAACTACTATAATACTGCCCCCTATAGACAAGAATATAACTACTATAATACTGCCCCTATGTACAAGCATATAACTACTATAATACTGCTCCTATGTACAAGAATATAACTGCTATAATACTGCCCCTATGTACAGGAATATAACTACTATAATACTGCCTCCTATGTACAAGAATATAACTACTATAATACTGCCCCTATGTACAAGAATATAACTACTATAATACTGCCCCTATGTACAAGAATATAACTACTATAATACTGCCCCCTATGTACAAGAATATAACTACTATAATACTGCCCCCTATGTACAAGAATATAACTACTATAATACTGCCCCCTATGTACAAGAATATAACTACTATAATACTGCCCACTATATACAAGAATATAACTACTATAATACTGCCCCCTATATACAAGAATATAACTACTATAATACTGCCCCTATGTACAAGAATATAACTACTATAATACTGCCCCCTATGTACAAGAATATAACTACTATAATACTGCCTCCTATGTACAAGAATATAACTACTATAATACTGCCCCTATGTACAAGAATATAACTACTATAATACTGCCCCTATGTACAAGAATATAACTACTATAATACTGCCCCCTATGTACAAGAATATAACTACTATAATACTGCCCCCTATGTACAAGAATATAACTACTATAATACTGCCCCCTATGTACAAGAATATAACTACTATAATACTGCCCACTATATACAAGAATATAACTACTATAATACTGCCCCCTATATACAAGAATATAACTACTATAATACTGCCCCTATGTACAAGAATATAACTACTATAATACTGCCCCCTATGTACAAGAATATAACTACTATAATACTGCCTCCTATGTACAAGAATATAACTACTATAATACTGCCCCTATGTACAAGAATATAACTACTATAATACTGCCCCCTATATACAAGAATATAGCTACTATAATACTGCCCCCTATATACAAGAATATAACTACTATAATACCGCTCCTATGTAGAAGAATATCACAAGTGAGTACACGCCTTACAGTTTTGTAAATTTTGTATAAGATCTTATGGGACAAAACTGAAGATGTAAGGTGGAGTGTAGTAAGGTCTTATCTTGGTAGCTATACCATCTGCTCCCGTGATAAGGTTGTGGAGCCAGAACCACTATAGTCTGTTAAACAGCCGCTGAATCCAAATAAAGTCAAAGACGTCTGAACTCCGGATCAATGAAAGTGGTTTATTGTCAACGGGTTTAGACGTAAAAATCGACTCCTACCCTTAGGACAAACGCATGGACATAAGCGGGTGCCATGCAAAAAAGAGCGACCGCAAACAAGAGGAGGGTAACCGTCAGGATCTTTGCGCTATGTAAGATCGTGCATTCATCAGAAACATTTAATTACTGCTGTTTATTTAGTAATTTAAATTGTATCCATTATGGTTAGCAAGAAAAAAACGAAATAAGAACACTGCAGATCTGATCCTGTGATACAATGTGCAGTGTCAGTGAGCAGCTTGTATACAATGTGCAGTGTCAGTGAGCAGCTTGTATACAATGTGCAGTGTCAGTGCGCAGCTTGTATACAATGTGCAGTGTCAGTGCGCAGCTTGTATACAATGTACAGTGTCAGTGCGCAGCTTGTATACAATGTAGTGTCAGTGTGCAGCTTGTATGTAATGGGCAGTGTCAGTGTGCAGCTTGTATATAATGTCCAGTGTCAGTGCGCAGCTTGTATACAATGTACAGTGTCTGTGCGCAGCTTGTATACAATGTACAGTGTCAGTGCGCAGCTTGTATACAATGTACAGTGTCAGTGCGCAGCTTGTATAACTGTAAATAACTCAGCAAGCAGCCATTAATGTCTAAACCGCTGGCAACAAAAGTGAGTGCACCCCTAAGGGAAAATGGCCAAATTGTGCCCAATTAGCCATTTTCCCTCCCCGGTGTCATGTGACTCATTAGTGTTACAAGGTCTCAGGTGTGACTGGGGGCAGGTGTCATTTGGGTGTTCTCTCTCACACACTCTCTCATACTGGTCACTGGAAGTTCATCTTGGCTCCTCATGGCAAAGAATTCTCTGAGGATCTGAGAAAAAGAATTGTTGTTCTACATAAAGATGGCCGAGGCTATAAGGAGATTGTCACCAGCCTGACCCTGAGCTGCAGGACGATGGCCAAGACCATACAGCGGTATAACCAGACAGGATCCACTCAGAACAGACCTCACCATGGCTCATCATCAGAAGCTGAGTGCACGAGCTCAGCATCATTTCCAGAGATCGTCTGTTCAGAATAGACGTATGAGTGCTGCCAGCAATATGGGGGGGTGGGGGTCCGCTTGTCAGTGCTCAGATCATACACCACACACTGCAGAGTTTAGGGGGCGTGGGGGTGGGGCCGGGCACCTGTCAGTGCTCAGACCATACGCCGCACACTTTATCACATTTGTCTGCATGGCGGTCGTCCCAGAAGGAAGCTTCTTTGAAAGATAATGCACAAGAAAGCCGCAAATAGTTTGCTGAAGACAAGCAGACTAATGACATGGATTATTGGGACCGTCCTGTGATCTGTTGAGACCAAGATATACTTATTTGGGTCAGATGGTGTCAGCGTCTGTGGCGGCTCCAGGTGAGGACAAAGACAAGTGTGTCCTGCCTACAGTCAGCCATGGTGGTGGAGGGTTATGGTTTGGGGCTACATGAGTGCTGCTGGCTGTAGGAGCTACAGATCATCGGGGCAACTAAGAATGCCAACATGTCCTGTGACATAGTGAAGCAGAGCAGGATCCCCTTCCTTCATATTCCAACATAACGACCCCAAACACCTCCAAGATCACCACTGCGTCAATAAAGAAACCAAAGATAAAGTTGCTAGACCGGCCGAGCGTCTCCAGACCTAAACCCTATGGAGCTTCTGTGGGGTCTCCTCACACGGAGGGTGGAGGAGCGCAAGGTCTGTACCATCCACCAGCTCTGGGATGTTGTCATGGAGGATGAAGAGGATCCAGCGGCTCCTGTGACCTCCATTATTTCTCTGGGATCAGTTTATGAACGTTTCCCCTGTATTATGACACTTCTGTATACGCAGGGATCGGCAGGAACTAAATATTTGTGCACAATCCTAAAACCTTTAAGTGTTCTGCTCCGCTGGTTTATAAAACACTTCTGCCCCTGATATATTGTGTATACGGCGATCGCGGCCCCGACGTATGAGCGTCTCTGGCAGTATAAATCTTCCGTGCGAGCGTCCAGACGTCACGTTCTGCTTCTCCGTCCATCCTGGGGGGATTCGTTAATACCGCTGTGATATATCGGGGACTTTCTTCTCATCAGGTCCCTACATCACCTGTCGGCTAAGGCGTCGCGTCATCTTCATAAATGGTGTAACGTGTCAAAATGTCAGATACTACAAGCTGTATAAAAAGCCGCCCCATGTACACTAAATAATACCTATATACTGCAGATAAAAGAATACACACATGCCGTGATTGAATGTCGCCATACAGTGCTGAATAATACCACCATGCTGTCACTGAATACTATCACAGTGCATAAATAAATATTACCGCCATATGGTATCTCAATAAATCCCATTATACACTATCTGAATACGTTGCACTAATCCGTGATTAATATAAATTTATACAGCCATACAATGACTAATATCACTATAATTAAGAAATATCCCAATCCAGTGACTATAAATAATCCCGTTATACACTATCTGAATACGTTATACAAATAATTCCACCAAACAGTGATTAATATAAATTTATACTGACATACACTGACTCATTAATATCACCATAATTAATATCGCAATCCAGTAACCATAAATAATCCCGTTATACACTATCTGAGTAAGTTATACAAATAATTCCACCAAACAGTGATTAATATAAATTTACACCGCCATACAATGACTCATTAATATCACCATAATTAAGTAATATCGCGATCAAATGACAATAAATAATCCCATTATACACTATCTGAATACGTTACATGAATAATTCCACCAAACAGCGATTAGTATAAATTTACACCGCCATACAATGACTCATTAATATCACCATAATTAAGTAATATCGCGATCGAATGACAATAAATAATCCCATTATACACTATCTGAATACGTTACATGAATAATTCCACCAAACAGCGATTAGTATAAATTTACACCGCCATACAATGACTCCTAACTAATACTGCAATCCAGTGTTTTAATTAATTCTGTGCCACAGACAGAGCCGCTGAGCCCTGCAACCTACTCGTTGGCAGTTAATGGGATGTTGTAGTAGTCGCGAACCTTAGTAGACCCTGTCGTATACATGTGCCGTCTTTTGCGCTGTCTGTGTATTATCAGGCGGTTTTTCGTTTTATCGGATTCTGTGAATGCTGGATATTTTACAATGTGGCAGCCGTTACTTTTTTTTCAGGGGTTGTCATCCATCTTTCTGAGCACCCTGAAGAGCAAAAGTGACTAAGGGAGGAGCAAGTGATATAATACCGCATATCCATATTTTATACCGCTATAATACGTCATTTTCCGACCTCATTTTTTGTGTTTTCCTTCCCCTGTGATAATGGCGTGATCTCTTCATTCTTCTCGCCCTCGGCTGACACTGGATGATCCCTCTTGGCAGAATCTCCGTGTTCATCGGCTCCTTCAGTCTTTGGACAGCTCCGGAGGAGGCGGGGGGGGGAGGGCAGCCGTCTGCCAGGCTTCACTGCTTCCCCTGACAGTCGTCTCCTCGCCGTGTCTCCTCCAGCGTCGGTGGTGTCAAGGTGAATGTCTTCCCATAGACCTTCGTGTTTCCACAGAAAGATTCCTCACCGGCCACGTTTCTGACCGTGCAGCCGCTCCTGCTGCGTCTCACCGCACTATAGGGCAACATGCGCTAACCCCAACTGTGCGCCGTCCAGTGCTGCACAATCCCGCACTACAGCTTTTTTTATTTTTCTTGGAAGGAGGAACATCCGGCCACTAGTCGTTCTAAAAAGTATCCGTGTCATGACATTACCGCCATATGTTGTGCCCCATACAGTGCATAATAGTGTCAGTATAAACCCCAGAATGGTAACACCGCTATGTGCACAAATACCATTATACAGTGTCCGAAAAGTACCATCATGAAGTAACTGAAGGAAACCAAGAGCCAGGGACTGAATAATACTGCAACAGAGTAACCATGTAATACCACCGTGTAAAGACTGAGAACCATTGCGGTTTACAGTGATTGAAATATACTGCTATACACTGTGTAATCACTGACTAATATTATCAATGACAGAATAAAGCCACCGTATGAACCCATATAACCAACATACAATCACTGAACATTACTTTTACACAGTGACTGAATAATACAACCATACAGTGAGTGCCATGTTACTATCATCTAATGACTAAATAATACCGCCATACAGTAAATCGCTCCAAATATTGAATAAATAACACCATATCATCACTTATAGCACTTAGCGACTGAATACCACCATACAGTCACTTAATATTGCTTACAGTAATGAAATAATATCGCCATATAATCTATTAATACTGCCATACATAGATCTATGTATGGCAGTTTTAATAGAAGTGTTAATAAATCAATGTATGGCGGTATTAATAGATTTGTTAATACATTGATCTATTAATACCACCATACATTGAGCTGTTAATATTGCACTACATTGAGCTATTAATACAGCCATACATTGATCTATTATCACCATACTTTGATGTATTAATACAGCCATACATTGAGCTATTAATATTGCCATACATTGATCTGTTATCACCATACTTTGAGCTATTAATACCGCCATACATTGACCTAGTAATACTGCCATTGACTTATTAATATCGCCATACATTGAGCTATTAATGCCGCCATACATTAAGCTAATACCGCGAGAAATTGATCTCTTAATACTGCCATACATTGATCTATTAATATTGCCATATATTGAGCTATTAATACCGCCATATATTGATCTATTAATATCGCCATACATTGAGCTATTAATACTGCCATATATTGATCTATTAATATCACCATACATTGATCTATTAATATCGCCATACATTGATGTATTAATACCGCCATACATTGAGCTATTAATATTGCCATACATTGATATATTATCACCATACTTTGATGTATTAATATCGCCATACATTGACCTAGTAATACCGCCATTGACTTAATATCGCCATACATTGAGCTATTAATGCCGCCATACATTAAGCTAATACCGCGAGAAATTGATCTCTTAATACTGCCATACATTGATCTATTAATACCGCCATATATTGATCTATTAATATCGCCATACATTGATCTATTAATACTGCCATACATTGATCTATTAATACTGCCATACATTGAGCTATTAATACCGCTATGCATTGATGTATTAATACTGTCATACATTGAGCCATTAATACCAGCATACATTTGTTGGAAAAATGTTGCAATATAGTGAAAGTTTTCCCAACTTGACCGGTTGAACAAGGAAAAGGCTAAATCGTTTTTTGTTTTTTTTTTTTGGGGGGGGGTGCATTTTTCTTGAAATGCACCACTCTGGGGCGTTGTTATCTGACAGACGGCGGCACGTTTCGGGATTCTCCCTCCGGGGCTATATCATGTCTCCGGGGGAGATTTCCTCTTCTGCTATTTTCGGATCCGGTCATAAATCATCTTCGTTGCGGATGTTACTTTTCTGCTAAAATCTGACTTTCTAAATGTGGATTCCCTGGTGAGCGGCGTTCTCGGGCGGGGGGCGGCCATCGCTGCCGGGTAATTTCCCGCTTTATGCCGCTGGTTCACACGGGCTCGGTGGTGGCTCCATCCACAAACAACTCTTCTCTTTTCAGAGTAATTTTTTTTTTTCCTTTGCTTCATTTTAAGATGTTTGTATTGTTTTACCTTTATGGGTTTTTTTTCTTTCTTTTTAAAATGCACAGTTTGCACACCGCTTTTTGTATTCTTGTGGGGCAAGAACGGTATTAGTTGGTCCACTGGACCGAAAGTACTGTTCGGTACAGATGGTTGCAGCAGCAGAATGACAATACACTGAAACACAGAGACGAATCAGCAGCAGAGCAGAGCACAACACAAAGACAGCAGCAGCACAATGGGACCGGAGAGCTAGCAAAGTTAGGAACTCATGGCCCAGGCACCTCCCTTAAGGGGAAGGTGCCTTGAATACCTGAAAACTCTCTGCTGACCAGAGAGGCACTTCCGGGTCAGGGAGCACTGGCCCTTTAAGAAAAAGTGTGTGGCCATGCACACACCCTATGGGCATTCCCAGGAGGCTTGTGTGGTGTGTGCAGGCCCCGGGAAACAGCAGCATGATCCGGGTATGGGGGCAAACACCACTGAGCAGCCCGGCAGGTGAGCGAACCAACGTCCCCAACAGGGGAGGGGAGCAGGACCGCGCGGGGATGCCGGTATGGGCATTACAGTACATAACAGCGACAAATACAGTTCCTTCTCCCAAAATATAACGTTGTCTCCAAAGTTTCACATTTAGGCCGCTTTCACACTTGCGTTCAGCGCAATCCGCCGTTATGGAGAATAGCGCAGTCCGTTAATGCACTGCGCTATTCTCCATAGACTTGTATTGGCGACGCACCATAACGCAAGTGTCTGCGTTGCATCCGCTGGACGACGCTGCGTCGTTATTTTGAGACAGCGTCGGGCGGAGGGAACGCTACGTGTAGCGTTTTTTGGGTCGTTAAAATAACGCACTTTGACAGATTCCGTTAGAATCCACCAAGATGTCTAATGATTGTCTGTGGTGGCGGATTCCATCACGTTATACTGAGCATGCTCAGCATGTCCAGCAAACCGATCTAAATCGTTTAAAATCACTCCTGGCCCCTCTCCCCCCCTCTCTCACTCACCGATCACCGGCGCAGCGCTGCACGGCTGTCACTCTCCTCCGGCGGCTTCTCCTGCTTTGAAAATGCCGGCCGCTTATTATTCCATCTCGTATTCACTGGTTCCCCCGCCCACCGGCACCTATGATTGGTTGCAGTCAGACCCGCCCCCACGCTGAGTGACAGCTGTCTCACTGCAACCAATCACAGCCGCCGGTGGGCGTGTCTATACTGTGCAGTACAATAAATAAATAAAAAGAACAGCGTGCGGTCCCCCTCAACTTTGATACCATCCAAGGTAAAGCCACATGGCTGAAGGCTGGTATTCTCAGAATGGGGAGCCCCACGTTATGGGGAGCCCCCCAGCCTAACAATATGAGCCAGCAGCCGCCCAGAATTGCCGCATCCATTAGATGCAACAGTCCCGGGACTCTACCCGGCTCATCCCGAATTGCCGTGGTGCGGTTGCAATCGAGGTAATAAGGAGTTAATGGCAGCCCATAGCTGCCACTAAGTCCTAGGTTAATCATGTCAGGCGTCTGAGACACCCCCATGATTAACCTGTAAGTGACAGTAAATAAACACACCTGAAAAAATACTTTATTTGGAAATAAGACAAAAAAACACCCTCTTTCACCACTTTATTAATCCCCAAATACCCCTCCAGGTCCGGCGTAATCCACACGAGGTCCCGCGACGCAACCAGCTCTGCTACATGAAGCTGACAGGAGCGGCCGTAGAACACCGCCGCTCCTGTTAGTTGCTGCGTGAAGCTGAAGGGAGTAACTCTTTCAGCGGGGACGTCACTGAGGTAATGCCTGTGTGTGTGGTGATGATAGGAGCGGTAGTGCCTGCGTGTGCGGTGATGATGGGTGCGGTGATGATGGGTGCGGTGATGATGGGTGCAGTAGTGCCGGGGTGTGTGCAGTGATGATGGGTGCGTAAGTGCCTGCGTGTGTGGTGATGATGGGTGCGGTAGCGCCTGGGTGTGCGTGGTGATGATGGGGCGGTAGTACTGGGGTGTGTGTGGTGATGATGGGTGCAGTAGTGGCGGGATGTGTGTGATGATGGAGTGTTGTAGTGCTGGGGTGTGTGCGGGGATGATGGGGGCCATAGTGTCGGGGTGTGTGCGGGGATGATGGGGGCGGTAGTGCCGGGGTGTGTGCGGTGATGATGGGGGCGGTAGTGCCGGGATGTGTGCGGTGATGATGGGGGCGGTAGTGCCGGTGTGTGCGCGGTGATGATGGGTGTGGTAGTGCCGGTGTGTGTGTGTGTGTGTGTGTGTGTGTGTGTGTGTGTGTGTGTGTGTGTGTGTGTGTGTGTGTGTGTGCGCGCGCTGCGCGCGGGTGATGATGGGTGCGGTAGTGCCGGTGTGTGTGCGCGGTGATGACGGGATGTGTGTGGTAATGATGAGTGCGGTAGTGCCTGTGTGTGCGGTGATGATGGGGTGTCTCTCTCGCGGCTAGAAAACTTAACGCAACGCGTTATTTCCCAGGAATCCGTTGCCTTTATTATCACACAACGCAAGTGTGAAAGCGCCCTTAAAGCTTTGGACTGGCGCAGACGCAGCAGCAGCCTTCCTTCTGTTTTGCGCATGCGCCAGTGCGATAAATCTCTGTTCATCAGCTTTGACTCTCGCTCTGCGGCGGCCGAGCCTTTCAAGCAGACGCCCTCGGGCTTATATAAATGCTGAAGTAATAAATCTGATGTCCCAGAAGTGACACCCGGACGTCTCTGCCAAGAACTGGATAAAATATAAACTGCGCATGCGCCGCTCCTCTGCCATCAACTACACAAGAAGGGACTGGATTACTGGGATCTCAGCAGCCTATGTGCATTGTGCGGACATGTTATGCTGTGAACTAATTACCATAGCGCAAAGAAGTTGTGAAATCTTTTTAAAGTATGGAAGGCGTAGATTTTTGGAAAGGGATTTTCAAGCCATGGAAGGCACCGTCTGGAACAGGAAACCTGGTAATATAGTTTACCTGTAGCCACCACCAGGGGTAAGCCATTATATAGCGATGGATACATCAAATGGAGATGTAGAAATCCCTATTTAGAGCTCCCCCTAGTGGTGGCTGCAGACAGGATCTTATCATGTATCTCTGTATACAGGGAGCTCCCTCTAGTGGTGGCTGCAGACAGGATCTTATCATGTATCTCTGTATACAGGGAGCTCCCCCTAGTGGTGGCTGCAGACAGGATCTTATCATGTATCTCTGTATACAGGGAGCTCCCCCTAGTGGTGGCTGCAGACAGGATCTTATCATGTATCTCTGTATACAGGGAGCTCCCCCTAGTGGTGACTGCAGACAGGAGCTTATCATGTATCTCTGTATACAGGGAGCTCCCCCTAGTGGTGGCTGCAGACAGAATCTTATCATGTATCTCTGTATACAGGGAGCTCCCCCTAGTGGTGGCTGCAGACAGGATTCTATCATGTATCTCTGTATACAGGTAGCTCCCCCTAGTGGTGGCTGCAGACAGGATCTTATCATGTATCTCTGTATACAGGGAGCTCCCCCTAGTGGTGGCTGCAGACAGGATCTTATCATGTATCTCTGTATACAGGGAGCTCCCCCTAGTGGTGGCTGCAGACAGGATCTTATCATGTATCTCTGTATACAGGGAGCTCCCCCTAGTGGTGGCTGCAGATAGGATCTTATCATGTATCTCTGTATACAGGGAGCTCCCCCTAGTGGTGGCTGCAGACAGAATCTTATCATGTATATCTGTATACAGGGAGCTCCCCCTAGTGGTGGCTGCAGACAGGATCTTATCATGTATCTTTGTATACAGGGAGCTCCCCCTAGTGGTGGCTGCAGACAGAATCTTATCATGTATATCTGTATACAGGGAGCTCCCCCTAGTGGTGACTGCAGACAGGATCTTATCATGTATCTCTGTATACAGGGAGCTCCCCCTAGTGGTGGCTGCAGACAGAATCTTATCATGTATCTCTGCATACAGGGAGCTCCCCCTAGTGGTGGCTGCAGACAGGCTCTTATCATGTATCTCTGTATACAGGAGCTCCCCCTAGTGGTTACTGCAGACAGGAGCTTATCATGTATCTCTGTATACAGGGAGCTCCCCCCTAGTGGTTGCTGATCATTTTGGAGGTTTTGTGTGAAATTGTCCAATTTTTATTTTGTCTAGTTCCAATACACACAAAGGAAATAAACATGTGAATAACAAAATGTGTAGTTGCAATAATTTTCTTGGATACATACTTCATTTTCTGGAACAATTTGAAGGGTGCCAGCACTTTTGGCCATGACTATATGTTCCTCATCCTGGTATAGATGTCGCCCATCCTGGTATATATATCTTCCATCTTGGTCTGTATGTCCCTCATCCTGGGCCCATTCTGGTATATATGTCCTCCATCCTGGGCCCATTCTGGTATATATGTCCTCCATCCTGGGCCCATTCTGGTATATATGTCCTCCATCCTGGGCCCATTCTGGTATATATGTCCTCCATCCTGGGCCCATTCTGGTATATATGTCCTCCATCCTGGGCCCATTCTGGTATATATGTCCTCCATCCTGGGCCCATTCTGGTATATATGTCCTCCATCCTGGGCCCATTCTGGTATATATGTCCTCCATCCTGGGCCCATTCTGGTATATATGTCCTCCATCCTGGGCCCATTCTGGTATATATGTCCTCCATCCTGGGCCCATTCTGGTATATATGTCCTCCATCCTGGGCCCATTCTGGTATATATGTCCTCCATCCTGGGCCCATTCTGGTATATATGTCCTCCATCCTGGACTCTTCCTGGTATGAAGGGACCCGAAAGGTCTCTGCACCACAATACACTTCAGCTGAGGTAGGCGCTGGACTCTGCGTTATCAAGGTTGTTCAGACCCCGTGCTTAGATAACAATCCCCTTTGCTAGTCCTTGGCATATTGACTTCCAGATTCACCCCCGACGTTATCTCTGTATTTCTTGCTCTTCCTCAGTAAGATTTTGGCTAGAGAAGTGGTAGAAAGACCCTTCCCTGACAGATGAGCCGGCGTTCCCCTTTAAATACCGCCATGTGCCTCTGAAGGTCGGATTGCAGTGCGGTTATTTTCCACGGACAGCCTTGGTTTCTTATCTTTAATGAAGTCCTGGTCAAATAAAAGATGGATATCTGCGATCACAGGACAGAATGCTAAATCCCGAAATATTTCACATTCCCGCTGTCGGCATAATGACCCTGAAAATGATTAACCCCTGAAGGCTCCGCTATGTGCAGCTACTGCACGAGGATGTGGAGCTGCTTTTTTTTTTTTTTTCTTTTAAGTCTTAAAACGAATATTGTCAAAATATTAATGACAGCAAGCAGAGGTCCTGAAGAATGTCACTTGCAAAGTCTGAATGTGCCTTTTTAATACTTGTTGTGATACAAATCCAACATACTAAGTATATAGTACAGCACAGTATGTAGGGTATGGCGTCACACTTGTACTTATTTATCATCATCCTCATCCTCACTCCTCTTTATATCCACAGTGGGAGCTTCTATGGTTTATGATCCTCACATTCACCTTCTTCCTCACCCTCACATGGTTTTATTTCTGGTGGGAAGTTCACAACGACTACAATGAGTTTAACTGGTGAGTATCAAATTCCCTACACAGAGAAGTGCGGTTATATTCCTGTATATAAGGGCAGTATTATAGTAGTTATATTCCTGTATATAGGGGGCAGTATTATAGTAGTTATATTCTTGTACATAGGAGCAGTATTATAGTAGTTATATTCTTGTACATAGGAGCAGTATTATAGTAGGTATATTCTTGTATATAGGAGCAGTATTATAGTAGTTATATTCCTGTATATAAGGGCAGTATTATAGTAGTTATATTCCTGTATATAAGGGCAGTATTATAGTAGTTATATTCCTGTATATAAGGGCAGTATTATAGTAGTTATATTCCTGTATATAAGGGCAGTATTATAGCAGTTATATTCCTGTATATAAGGGCAGTATTATAGTAGTTATATTCTTGTATATAAGGGCAGTATTATAGTAGTTATATTCCTGTATATAAGGGCAGTATTATAGCAGTTATATTCTCGTATATAAGGGCAGTATTATAGTAGTTATATTCCTGTATATAAGGGCAGTATTATAGCAGTTATATTCCTGTATATAAGGGCAGTATTATAGTAGTTATATTCTTGTATATAAGGGCAGTATTATAGTAGTTATATTCTTGTATATAAGGGCAGTATTATAGTAGTTATATTCCTGTATATAAGGGCAGTATTATAGCAGTTATATTCTCGTATATAAGGGCAGTATTATAGTAGTTATATTCCTGTATATAAGGGCAGTATTATAGCAGTTATATTCCTGTATATAGGGGCAGTATTATAGTAGTTATATTCTTGTACATAGGGGCAGTATTATAGTAGTTATATTCTTGTACATAGGGGCAGTATTATAGTAGTTATATTCTTGTACATAGGGGGCAGTATTGTAGTTATATTCTTGTACATAGGGGCAGTATTATAGTAGTTATATTCTTGTACATAGGGGCAGTATTATAGTAGTTATATTCTTGTATATAGGAGCAGTATTATAGTAGTTATATTCCTTTACATAGGGGCAGTATTATAGTAGTTATATTCTTGTACATAGGAGCAGTATTATAGTTGTTATATTCTTGTATATAGCAGTATTATAGTAGTTATATTCTTGTACATAGGGGGCAGTATTATAGTAGTTATATTCTTGTACATATGGGCAGTATTATAGTAGTTATATTCTTGTACATAGGGGCAGTATTATAGTAGTTATATTCTTGTACATAGGGGCAGTATTATAGTAGTTATATTCTTGTACATATGGGCAGTATTATAGTAGTTATATTCTTGTACATAGGGCAGTATTATAGTAGTTATATTCCTGTATATAAGGGCAGTATTATAGTAGTTATATTCTTGTACATAGGGGGCAGTATTATAGTAGTTATATTCTTGTATATAGGGGGCAGTATTATAGTAGTCATATTCTTGTACATAGGGGCAGTATTATAGTAGTTATATTCTTGTACATAGGGGCAGTATTATAGTAGTTATATTCTTGTATATAGGTGCAGTATTATAGTAGTTATATTCTTGTACATAGGGGGCAGTATTATAGTAGTTATATTCCTGTACATAGGGGGCAGTATTATAGTAGTTATATTCTTGTACATAGGGGGCAGTATTATAGTAGTTATATTCTTGTATATAGGGGGCAGTATTATAGTAGTCATATTCTTGTACATAGGAGCAGTATTATAGTAGTTATATTCTTGTACATGGGGCAGTATTATAGTAGTTATATTCTTGTACATGGGGCAGTATTATAGTAGTTATATTCTTGTACGTAGAGGGCAGTATTATAGTAGTTATATTCTTGTACGTAGAGGGCAGTAATATAGTAGTTATATTCTTGTACGTAGAGGGCAGTATTATAGTAGTTATATTCTTGTACGTAGAGGGCAGTATTATAGTGGTTATATTCTTGTATGTAGAGGGGCAGTATTAGTTCGCAGTGTTGCGGTGAATATATTGGGTTAGTGTATAGAATTAGCCTCTGACGCTGTATATTTGTGTTTTCTGGTGTCGGTGTTTGCGGTCGGCGGTGGATGGGGCTGTGATGCCGGTGATGTGCGGCTGCTTTTCTTTTGAATTGATGGTGATGGAGGAGTTGCTGAATATTAGGACAGGGTGTAACATCAGCATTTTTGTAGCATGAGTAACGTGCTGGGAGTTGATGAGATGTCGGGCTTTGCTGTGCAGCAGATACATGAGCTCGGGTCATAGATATAGCGTTATTTTCTCAGTTTATCTTTATCACGTTGTTTGACGCCAACAAGGACGGTTTTCATTTTAAACCTTTGGATAAATCTTCGTCATTTACTTGTTTTAAGATCTTTCAAAACATTCCCTATATAGATATAAACCACATGTGTCAGGTCTCCTTTATGAGGATAATATAACAACCCTGCGTCAGTGCCCTCTGAAGCGCCCCGCGTCTGTGCCCTCTGAAGCGCCCCGCGTCTGTGCCCTCTGAAGCGCCCCGCGTCTGTGCCCTCTGAAGCGCCCCGCGTCTGTGCCCTCTGAAGCGCCCCGCGTCTGTGCCCTCTGAAGCGCCCCGCGTCTGTGCCCTCTGAAGCGCCCCGCGTCTGTGCCCTCTGAAGCGCCCCGCGTCTGTGCCCTCTGAAGCGCCCCGCGTCTGTGCCCTCTGAAGCGCCCCGCGTCTGTGCCCTCTGAAGCGCCCCGCGTCTGTGCCCTCTGAAGCGCCCCGCGTCTGTGCCCTCTGAAGCGCCCCGCGTCTGTGCCCTCTGAAGCGCCCCGCGTCTGCGCCCTCTGAAGCGCCCCGCGTCTGCGCCCTATGAAGCGCCCCGCGTCTGCGCCCTCTGAAGCGCCCGCGTCTGCGGCCTCTGAAGCGCCCCATGACTGTGCCAAAGTGCTCCTCTAACAATAGCAGATAAAGTGCCCTATAATTGTGCCATCCGCAGCTCTTCTTTCCCAGCGCCAGCTCCAGCCCCTTTATAGCAATCCACAATGCCCTTACAGCAGTGCCACCCGCGGTGCCAGTGCAGCAATCATCTAGCGCTCTCCTCCCCACCGCCGTTGCTGCGCCGGGCATTATTCTTGCTGTTTCCGGCAGGTAGCCTCTGTGCCAGGGAAGGGTCCAGTGCTTTAACCCCCACGGACGTTTCTTCTTTCTTTCTGGGCTGGTGTAAGCTCGGAGCATTCCTCGGTGACCGGATGACGTGTTTCTGTATTGCAGGTTTTTATATAACCGGACGGGGCGGTGGAGTGACTGGTCCATTCCTATCCTGGTGTCCACGGCTGCCGGTTTCATCTACATCACCATTCTCCTGGTAAGAAGCCATCAGTCTGGTATCACCGCACACTGCTGCACTAAACACGGCCTTAGATCATGTGCACACGATGCATTATTTCTTGCATTTTGTCCTGCACCAGCAAAGTCTGAGAAGTCAGAAAATTCCATCCGCACGTCTCTTTAAGGCAGCGTTTTGTTTGACAAATAGTTGTCAAAATCATTGCCTAAAAACATAGCAGCCGGTCACTTCTTCACTGCGTCCTGTGAACCCATGGAAATGAATGAAGTCAAAACGCAACCAAATGTTTAGCTGTGCGTGTGCAGTGCAGGGTCGTTGCATTTTGGATTTGTTCTTGTCAACAAAAACGCAGGTCTCTCACCCCCCCTCTCACTCTCCCCCCCCCTCTCACTCTCCCCCCCCTCTCACTCTCCCCCCCCCTCTCACTCTCCCCCCCTCTCACTCTCCCCCCCCTCTCACTCCACTCCCCTCCTCCCTCTTAATCCCCCCTCCCTCTTAATCCCCCCCTCCCTCTCAATCCCCCTCTCCCTCTCAATCCCCCTCTCCCTCTCAATCCCCCTCTCCCTCTCAATCCCCCTCTCCCTCTCTCAATCCCCCTCTCCCTCTCAATCCCCCTCTCCCTCTCTCAATCCCCCTCTCCCTCTCTCAATCCCCCTCTCCCTCTCTCAATCCCCCTCTCCCTCTCTCCATTCCCCTCTCCCTCTCTCCATTCCCCTCTCCCTCTCTCCATTCCCCTCTCCCTCTCTCAATCCCCCTCTCCCTCTCTCAATCCCCCTCTCCCTCTCTCCATTCCCCTCTCCCTCTCTCCATTCCCCTCTCCCTCTCTCCATTCCCCTCTCCCTCTCTCAATCCCCCTCTCCCTCTCTCAATCCCCCTCTCCCTCTCTCAATCCCCCTCTCCCTCTCTCAATCCCCCTCTCCCTCTCTCAATCCCCCTCTCCCTCTCTCAATCCCCCTCTCCCTCTCTCAATCCCCCTCTCCCTCTCTCAATCCCCCTCTCCCTCTCTCAATCCCCCTCTCCCTCTCTCAATCCCCCTCTCCCTCTCTCAATCCCCCTCTCCCTCTCTCAATCCCCCTCTCCCTCTCTCAATCCCCCTCTCCCTCTCTCAATCCCCCTCTCCCTCTCTCAATCCCCCTCTCCCTCTCTCAATCCCCCTCTCCCTCTCTCAATCCCCCTCTCCCTCTCTCAATCCCCCTCTCCCTCTCTCAATCCCCCTCTCCCTCTCTCAATCCCCCTCTCCCTCTCTCAATCCCCCTCTCCCCTCCTCTCAATCCCCCTCTCCCTCTCTCAATCCCCCTCTCCCTCTCTCAATCCCCCTCTCCCTCTCTCAATCCCCCTCTCCCTCTCACAATCCCCCTCTGCCTCTCACAATCCCCCTCTGCCTCTCTCAATCCCCCTCTGCCTCTCTCAATCCCCCTCTGCCTCCCGCCACCCTCTCCCCCCCTCTGCCACCCTCTCCCCCCCTCTGCCACCCTCTCCCCCCCTCTGCCACCCTCTCCCCCCCTCTGCCACCCTCTCCCCCCCTCTGCCACCCTCTCCCCCCCTCTGCCACCCTCTCCCCCCCTCTGCCACCCTCTCCCCCCTCTGCCACCCTCTCCCCCCCTCTGCCACCCTCTCCCCCCCTCTGCCACCCTCTCCCCCCCTCTGCCACCCTCTCCCCCCTCTGCCACCCTCCCTCCCTCCCTTTCCTCTCCTCCCTCCCTTTCCCTCTCCTCCCTCCCTCCCTCCCTTTCCCTCTCCTCCCTCCCTTTCCCTCTCCTCCCTCCCTTTCCCTCTCCTCCCTCCCTTTCCCTCTCCTCCCTCCCTTTCCCTCTCCTCCCTCCCTTTCCCTCTCCTCCCTCCCTTTCCCTCTCCTCCCTCCCTTTCCCTCTCCTCCCTCCCTTTCCCTCTCCTCCCTCCCTTTCCCTCTCCTCCCTCCCTTTCCCTCTCCTCCCTCCCTTTCCCTCTCCTCCCTCCCTTTCCCTCTCCTCCCTCCCTTTCCCTCTCCTCCCTCCCTTTCCCTCTCCTCCCTCCCTTCCCCTCTCCTCCCTCCCTCTCCTCC